>NC_043710.1:108751764-108814675 GCF_006229205.1 Suricata suricatta | reverse complement strand
GGCCCCTGCTGCCCCCGCCGCCGCCGCCGCCGGGCTCTGGGCCAGGTGCGAGGTGGGGGGGGCCGGGCGCGGGCGCGGGGAGAGACGCCGCGGCCAGCAGTCACCCCGTGGGCGTGCTGGCTTTCGTGTGCTGCCGGCGGGCCCTGGGAATGGGGCTGTGGCGTCACGGTCACGTTCCCGCGTGTCGTCACGCAGCGAAGCCAAGCCCAGGGTGCTCCGGGGGTCTTTCCAGCATCCAGGGATGTGCCCGTGGCAAACTGGACCAGAACCTGGGTCTCCTGGCTTCTAATTTCAGTGCCTCAAGTCCAGGCCCATGAACAGGCCCATGGTGGAGCCCTGGCATGAGCCTGGCTGGGGTGTGGGGAAGGACTGACTTCTGCACCCTCCCACGGCTGGCTGCACACAGCTCCTGACCCCCTTTTCTCTCTCTCCACAGGGATTAGCAATAACCAGCCCAACCAGATGCACCTGAACTCGGCTGCTGCCCAGAGCCCCATGGGCATGAACCTGCCAGGCCAGCAGCCCCTGTCCCATGAGCCCCCACCTGCTCTGTTGCCCTCCCCCACCCCTCTGGGGTCCAACATTCCGCTGCACCCCAATGCGCAGGGCACAGGGGGGCCCCCTCAGAACTTGACGATGCTGCCTCCAGGGGGGCCAGACTCCCTGAACGCCCCCTGCGGCCCTGTGCCCAGCTCTTCCCAGATGATGCCGTTCCCCCCTCGGCTGCAACAGCCCCACGGTGCCATGGCCCCCAGTGGGGGTGGGGGTGGGGGGCCTGGCCTGCAGCAGCACTACCCTTCAGGCATGCCCCTGCCCCCAGAGGACCTGCCTAGCCAGCCGCCCGGCCCCATGCCACCTCAGCAGCACCTGATGGGCAAAGGCATGGCTGGGCGCATGGGCGATGCCTACCCGCCGGGCGTGCTCCCTGGGGTGGCATCCGTGCTGAACGACCCCGAGCTGAGCGAGGTGATCCGGCCCACCCCGACGGGGATCCCCGAGTTCGACTTGTCGAGGATCATCCCCTCTGAGAAGCCAAGCAGCACCCTCCAGTACTTCCCCAAGAGCGAGAACCAGCCCCCCAAGGCCCAGCCCCCCAATCTGCATCTCATGAACCTGCAGAACATGATGGCGGAGCAGACCCCCTCACGGCCCCCCAACCTCCCGGGCCAGCAGGGCGTCCAGCGGGGGCTCAACATGTCCATGTGCCACCCCGGACAGATGTCCCTGCTGGGCAGGACAGGTGTGCCCCCACAGCAGGGCGGGGTGCCCCACGGCCTGCACCAGGGGGTCATGTCGCCTCCACAAGGCCTCATGGCCCAGCAGAATTTCATGCTGATGAAGCAGCGGGGCGTGGGGGGCGAGGTCTACAGCCAGCCCCCGCACATGCTGTCCCCGCAGGGCTCCCTCATGGGCCCCCCGCCCCAGCAGAACCTCCTGGTGCCCCACCCCCTGCGGCAGCGCAGCGTGTCTCTGGACAGCCAGATGGGCTACCTCCCGGCGCCGGGCAGCATGGCCAACCTGCCCTTCTAGCGGCCCCGGTGCGGGCGGAGCTGGGGCGCCGCTGCCAATATGATAACCTTCAGAAAGTTCTTCCCCTCCAGTGCTGGGACGGCCTGGGTCGAGGGGTGGGGTGGAGGGGTGGGGGGGCTTGTGCGGGGCGTGGCGTCTGTGGAGACCAGGTGTGCTGGCAGCTTAAGGGGAAGTGGCAGAGCGGAGGGGGGGTTTGGATTGGGGTTCCATTTCGGCCACCAGGACTGCCCCTCGCCGTGTCCCTCCCGTCCTACGGAGCCTCCCCCTTCCCTTTCTCTGCACCCGCCCTCTTCAGCTGTGCTTTCTGTGTCCTGTGTCGACCCTCTGGGGAGAGGGGACAGAGGAGAGGTCTCCCCTGCTCTGTCCCTTCCCTCCTGCCGCTGTCTCCTCCGCTGGAGCTTCTGTCTCCTCTCGGTTTCTCTGCTCCCACCGGTTTTTCCCTCTGTCTTTTCCTGCTTCCTTCCCTCTCCCTGCTGATGTGGCTGACCCCCTCCCCCGCCCCCTGCAGGCGGCTGGCCCGGTGGGCAGGTGCCAGCCGCAGCTGTAAATAGAGCGCTGCGCTTTTGTGCCGGTTTGTGTGTGTGCTGTATTTCTGTGTTTTGATAGAAGTCACAAAAAAAGAAAAAAGGATAAAGGAAACCCTTCCCCGCCGGCCCCCGTCTTCAAATTCTTGCCCCCTCCATTCTCCTGGACTCCAGACCACGCAGTCTGACGCAGGCCCCCAGTGTTCGCAGTGTCTCTGGGTCTGTAAGGATCCCATTCCGGTCCCTTCCCCCCAGTGGTGAGATGGCAGGCACCCGGCACCTAAACTGAAGTCAGACCACCCAGACTTCCTCCAGGAGAGCCCCATCCAGCTGAGGCCCCCCAGAGCGGCAGTCTGTCGCCGAGCGATGCAGGAGCATGTGCGGTGGGCCCGCGTGCCTGCCCCGCACAGGTGACCTGGGGCCCCGGCTTCCCAGCTGTGGGTGGCTGGTGTCCCCTGCTGCTGCACCTTGGCCAGGACTTGAAGTCCTTTGTGCGCAGCCTGGGATGAAGGACAGGAGGGAGAAGTGGCCACAGGGGGTGGCACGGTGGCCCACGTGGCCCTGTGCCTGCGAGGTAGCCCTGGGCCAGGTAACCCCCAGGCCCCGTCTCTTCCGGGAACTGCCACCTACTTCTTACTACCAAAGCGGAAGGAAAAGGGTTTGGCTGAGCAGTTCTGACTCTCTCCAGCCTCCACCCTTGGAGCAGGAATCAGAGAAAGTGCTGGAGAAGCAGAGGGCGTCCTGTCGCCTCTTCTCCGCCTGCCCCTGCCTGGGGCTCCAGGCTCTGTGCCCGCCCAGGCACAGCCACTGCCTCCCCGTCTTTCCCAAAACCCCCCCCCCCCCCCCCCCCCCCCCCCCCCCCCCCCCCCCCCCCCCCCCCCCCCCCCCCCCGCCTCTGGTCAGAGCTGAAGCCATACAGACTAGACTCAGTGTTTTGCCCCCTTGGCCCCAGGAGTAAAACACTTCTCCTTTTCTCACTTCCTTTCCTGCCTCATGAGGAGGCGCGACAGTTCCTTGGCCGCCTGTGCCCCGCCTCCAGGGCCAGGCCGTTTCTAGGCAAGGTGTCTTCCGCCTGGCCCTGTCCCCAGCCTTCTTCTCTGCAGGGTCTGGTCCCAAAGGGAATCCGCCCCGCCTCTCCCAGTCTGGTGCTGTCCCCAGTCCGTTGGCCAGGTCAAGCGCTTCCTCCAGGGCTGGCTGGCTGCGGGGCTGCTGCCTCCTCCAGCACCTGCCCAGGGCCAGGGCCCCGGCCTCTGTGTTTGGGGGCCGCCTGCCTTCCATCCTGCCAGGCGCTTTGCCCACCCTGCCTCAACCTTGGCCCTGTGCCCACGAGCCCCCCACCACTGACCCGAGACTCCCCAAACTGACTCTAAGTGTTTCCTGCCTAGAGGAGAGGGGTCAGACCGCAGCGGGCCTAATGCCCCCCCGCCCCCCCGCCATTCTCTTTGCCTCCCATCTCTGCCACCAGACGAGCTTTCCAAGGTGAACTCCACAGGCCAGCCTACTTCCCTCCATCCATGGCCATACCCCCAGCCATTTTGTACCATTATATAAATATATATATATAAATATAAATATATAAATACAATATGTGAAGACATCTTCTTGGTTTTTATTTTGAAACAATTTTTAGGCTTGTTCCGGGGGTCTCTGTGCTGCCTGTACTGTATTGACCTGTTTTATAGGTGCCTTTTTATTAAAAAGAGAAAATTGAAAATCTAACCTCTTGTCTTTTTGCTTCTGTGTCTGTCTCCTCGGCCACCCAGCTTACTGTGGGATGCTGGGAGAGAAAACGCAGGGCTCCTGGCCCTTCCCCGGCTTCCTCGGTGAGGATGCAGGCCCCCTGCCCCAGGTCCCAGGCTCTGATTTCCACCACAGGGCCTTCCGGGCCCTTGGCTGGCTGCCGTGAGTGGGACCGGGCAGCCCAGAGGTGCCCTCGGCAGGTGCAGGGGGCCGGACATCCCACCCTAGCGCGCCCGGGGGCCGTGGAGGAGGGGGAGAGCCCTCTGGGCAGGCAGGCATGGAGAGCCATCCTCTGGTTCCGTCTGAGTCGTGTGCCCTCAGGGGCGGGGCTTGGCTTCCTGGGGCCTGGGGACTTCCCTGCCAGGCCTGCTTCCCACCCGCCTAGACGAAGGGGAAGGGCCGTGCCTCTTGCTGAGGCCTGAGAGACAGGCAAGCTCTGGGTGTGGCCTGCAGGCAGGGGCTGGATGTGATGACCCCCAGAAGCCTCTTTCAGTCTGTCATCCCTCTGGGGTGGGGGTGGGGTCTCCATCTCGTCCTGACTCTCGGCAAAGTGCTCTCTCCTTGTGATGGGGACCCTCTGCTGTGTAGCTTGTGGAAAGGGGCGGGAGGAAACAGTCAACCTCCTTCCTTGTCAGTACCCAGACCTACCAGGACCCTGGACCCTAATGCCCTCAGCCCTCTCTGCCCTGGGCAGAGAAGACAGAGGCTTTGCTTTGTTCTTGCCCCTCCTGGGGGCTGAGGAAGGAGAGTCTTCTCTCTCAGCGGCGTCTCTCCGCTGGCTGTGCCTTATTTCTTCCACAGGACACGGGCCAGCTGGTCTCTGGGGGCGCCTGGAGTCCGCGCTCAGTCTGCAGACCTCCCAGAGCCCCGAGACGCAGGGCTGGCCCAGGGCCATTTTGGTCAGGGCCAGGAGCAGCTTCCAGGATTCAGTCCGTCTGAGTTCCCTGCTTGGTCAAGATGCTGCCGGGCTGGTGGCCTGGCAGAATGTCTGTGTTTGTTAGTGACTGAGACATTAAGGCCACATTCTTTTGCCAGCTGGCCTTTCCTCAGCCTTGACCTCCATCCATTGCCTGGTGCTCGGCCTCCAGCTTCTTTCGGCAGGCGGGGCGCGAGGAGAGGCGGGTAGTGGTGCGGCCGGTGGTCCGTAAGCGGATGCAGCGCCTTCGGGGAGGGGACCGGCTGTCCCGATGGGCACGGGCAGAAGTAAAGATTGTTCTGTGGGGCCATCTCAGCCCTGGGAGATACAGCCGGGCACAGGCATCTTTCGCTTTTGCCTTCGGGCTGCCTCCCCTCTCTGGCCTGCAGCCCAGGCCTGGGGCCAGACGAAGAGACGGCAGGGATGTCCTGGAGAGAGGGGCTGGCCCCACGTGAGGGCACTGGTCACGGCGAGCCCTCAGGATCCCAGGTCCTGTTGGAAGGGGCGCCAGGAACAGCGCATCCCCCAGGGAAAGGGAAGCAAAGGGGGCCGGGACCTAGAAGGTGGTGAGGGAGGTGGCATTCTCCGACTCGGAGAGGCTGCTCTTGCGCCAGCTAGGGAAGAACTGGCAGAGGGAGGCAGGGCCGGCACAGCCCAGCTTGGTCAGCAGGCGCGACAGGTCACTGCGGAACTTGATGCCCGCGAACGTGTAGAGCATGGGGTTGAGGCAGCAGTGGGCCAGGCCCAGGAACTCACTCATGGTGATGGCCACGGAGAGGTAGCCGTTCAGCGCACAGCCGCTGCCCAAGGTCTTCAGCCTCGCCAGGGTGTCCAGGAAGATGACGATGTGGTAGGGTGACCAACAGAGGAAGAAGACGCTCGTCACCAGGATGGCCACCCTGACTGCCTTCTGCCTCTGGGGGCGCCGCTGGGCCTGGCGCAGCCTGTGCACCACGCCTGCGTAGCACCAGGCCATCACCAGCAAGGGCAGCAGGAACCCGCCGATGTGGTAGAGGAAGCGGGAGGTGAACCAGGCGTGGGCTCCGGCGAGGCTCTCCTGGGAGAAGGTGCAGCGGGGCAGGGAGCCGTTGTTATGGGGCTGGCTCACTTTGGCGAAGAGGATCTCCGGCAGGGCGAAGAGGAGGCCCGCCAGCCAGATGGCGGTGCAGGTGATGTGGATGGAGAGCAGGCGGCGGCGGCGGTAGGCGTGGACGGCGTGGACGATGGCCAGGTAGCGGTCCACGGCGATGCAGGCCAGGAGCAGGCTGCTGCAGTAGAAGTTGACCTTGTGCAGGGCGATCACGGTTTTGCAGAGGAAAGAGCCCAGGAGCCAGCCCACCGAGCCCTCGATCACGGCGAAGGGCAGGATGAAGACCAGCAGGAGGTCGGCCACGGCCAGGTGGAACAGGAAGGTCTCGGTGGAGCTCCGCGTCTGCCGGTGCCGCTCCAGGACCACCAGCACCAGGACGTTGCCCATCATGCCCAGGAGGAAGATGAGGCCGTAGGCCGCTGGCATGAACACGGCCTTGAAGGAGGTCAGGAGGGGCCCCTCCACGGTGGAGCAGACGTGGTTTTCCACTGTGGGACTCTCCGTGCTGTCGCTGTAGTTGCCCAGTTCCTTGTACTACAAGGCAAGGAGACAGCAGGGCGGGGGATGAGGACCGGCTTCCCTCGCGGGGCCCTGACTCCTCCCCACCCCCACGCTGCTCCTGTCCCTGGATGCCCGATACGCCCACCGCCCGGAGCCCCATCTCCCCTCTGTGTCCGTGATCAGGTCGCTGCCCTTTGCAGCTGCAGTTTTCGACCATAGAAAGGCCTCCTTCCGGACGGGGTGGAGATGGGGATGGAAGGAGACACAGGGCGGGCGTGTGACACAAGCTCTGAAGGGCTGTGCACATGGCAGCCGCCTTGTGTTTACCTGTATGGGAGCTGCGGGCTGACGCTGCGATCGGAGCGTCGGCTTTGGAATCGGGTCTGGTCGGGGCGAGGAGCATCGGTGCCAGGGCGCCGCAGAGGAGCGGGCACTAACACCTGGGAGCCTGCTGAGGGGGGCTGCCGTGTGGCCCACCGGCTTCCCCTCGGGTCGTCTCCCTGTTCCTGAATGTCCTCATTGTAACTCAGACTGTAGTGCCAGCCTCCTGTTTCGTTTACTCTGCACAGGAGGCTCGGGTATGTGACATTCCTGTCTTTATTTTTAAATGTTTATTTATTTTTGAGAGACAGACAGAGTGAGAGCAGGGGAGGGCAGAGCAGAGAGGGAGACACAGAATCCGAAGCAGCTCCAGGGTCTGAGCCGGCTGTCAGCACAGAGCCCAACGTGGGGTTCGAACTCCTGAACTGCGAGATCGTGACCTGAACCGAAGATGGACGTTTAACCCACTGAGCCCCCAGGCGCCCCTGGGAGACTCCTGTCTTTGCGTTTGGACCCACGTTGGTCTCCCTCCGGAGCCAACCACGCAGCCCTGCCCGGCCTTCCCCCGCTGCTGCTTCCGGTGCCCAGCAGCTTCCTCTCAAGGGAGGGTGATGTGCCCGTGTGGCCTCTGCAAGCCCCTCCGCCCCCTCCCCCCTCCCCCCTCCCTCCCCCCACCAGTGCTCAGGTTGTTTACCCAGCTAACCGCAAAGGAAGGCACGGTGTCTGTTTTCATACCTTTCACTGGCAGCTGTCCCCCTGCACCTGCTCCTCCTCACTTCCCAGCCCCGTTCTCCACGCCCACCAGACCCCTCCCCATGGTTTCAAAACCAGTTACAACCAACGTGTGGGGGTTGAAAAAGACACTTCTATAAACGAGGCGCCGCAGGGAGGGAGAGGATGGGAAAGGTGCTCTGCCCAGAAGCTTGCGCTGGTCTCGCGCTGCCCTTCTTCCAGGAGAGTGAGGGTCTTGCACAAGCGGGGTAGGGCTGCACTGCCTCCCGGGGGGGGCCCCCCCGCTGTGGCTCATGCTCACTCTCAGCGGGCAGACCCGGGTCCTCAGCCTGCGTCTATCCTTCTGTCTATCCTTCTGGTCCCTGGGCAAGTGGGCCTGGGGGAGGGGGGCGGGGGCACCCTGGAGCGAAGGCAGAGCCCCCCCCCGCCCCCCACCGAGCACCCTTCCGTCGCAGCCTCCGCCCACCGCCAGGAGTACGACCTGTCCCCGGCCGTTCCAGCAATGCCTCCTCCCTGTCCGTCCGCTGCACACGGAGGACCCTTCCAACCCGCAGATCCCAGCAGTGTCCTGCCCCAAGTCCTTCACGGGTCCCTCGTTACCTGTAAGAGGGGCTTTCTTTCTTCTAGACTTTCACCTCCCTCCCCCCAAATGTTCATTAAATGTGAACATTTAATAGCAAAGCCAATTATAAGAAGAAGTCACGTGTGTGATACAATCTCTCAATAGAAAATCAGTGTAAGCGGGTCTCCGTGCGTTCACACAACAGAATATGATGTAGTTCTCAAAAAGCAATGAGACGAACTGCCCGTCAGGGAAAGGTGTGCGGCACACACACCGCCACGCTTCAGAACCTGCCGCGGGGCAAGCCACACGGGGGTCCCGTCCGTGACTGTCCCGGCAGGGCTTCCTGGGGCTCGGGAAGCGGGGGGGGGGGCCTCAGCTCCTCTCTCTGCCTTCAAACCAGACTTCTTATCTCATGGGGCGTTTCACACAGGAGCTCGTGTTTAATAATAATAATAAAAAACCCAGCTCTAAACTTCCATGTGAAAACCATGGACTTGCACGGTGATGTCTGAACTCCCCTGTGGGGGCTTGACACACTACAAAATGTATATGCCTCCGACGACTTGCCAAACCTCATCTTCTTCATCGCTTAGGCACCCTGTCCTCCAGGTCCGTCATTCCACCGGCTGCCCGCCCCCAACGCATTCCTGTCTCCAAAACTTTGCTCCAACTCTGCCGTTTGCGGAGTAGCCCTTTCTCCCCGGTGGCTGCCTAATTAATACCTTTGCTTCCTCCAAGGTCCCAGTCAGCCCCACCTTACTACCCCGCCTCCTGCCTAGCTTGGAACCACATTCTCTTCGTACATTCTCTTTTTTTTAAAAAGATGTTTATGTTTATTTATTTTGAGAGAGAGACAGACAGCGAGGAGCAGACAGGGAGAGAACACCCCAAGCAGGCTCTGCACTGTCCGCACAGAGCCCGCCATGGGGCTTGATCCCATGATCCCCGTTAACTGTGAGATCAGGACCTGAGCCCAAACAGGAGTCGGCCGCTTAGCCGACTGAACCGCCCAGGCATCCCTCTCGGTGCCTGTACTGTGGCCCGCAGCCTCGGCACGCACATTTCCTCACTGGATGGAGAGGTCCTGAAGGCAAGTCCCCCTGACGAGGCCATGTGTCTCACACACGACAGGTGTGCAACACGCGTGGGCTGAGCCGCTCCGAGAGCAGTTTCGCAGAGACGGCGGGGGCTCTTGTATTCCCGGATCTCAAGCAAGCCCCTCTCCGTGCCTCTGCAGAGACTAAGACACTTCTTTTCACCCTTCCTCAGTCCCTGCCTCCTCCCGCTGCCCTGGACAGCCTAGAGCCGGTCTTGGGTTCTGTCTCCATGTTGGGAGCTGTTTCCAATACGGTCATTGAATGCAACCATTTGACTCCTATTGGAATTTAACGGAACATAGATATGGAAACAGTGAGGTGAGTGGTCTTTATGCAGAAAAAGCAATTCAGACCAGAAGCGAAGAGATGCGGGGCTTGGGGCCCTCAGTGGGGCTGGACTCCCCCGACCTTTGGCGGGAGCCGGGCCACCCCACTGCCCTGTGGACGGCTCAGGTACATACGACCAGCGACCTGACCCGGAAGGCCATTTATGAGAACCCCTGAGAGCACCCAGGCTGAGTGGCTTATTGCTCACTTAACGTCAGCACAGTGGGATGTGCCCCCAGGACCCCAGAACCCCCATCTCCTGAGAACCTGGGTTTAGAAGAGGGTGGAGGGGAACTGTCTCTTCATCTTCGCCAAGAGGCATTTGTTTGGAAAAGTGCTCAGGCAGGAAGGGCCCTGTGGGAGGAGGGGTTTGAGGGGTGCTGGGAGTTGTTAGTGCATTTCAGCAGGTGTCAAACAGACGTTCTCGGGGCTCAGAAGTGGCACATGTGAAAGCCACTTCCCATACCTAGGTGATCGATCAGTCACCCCTCCCCCCCAATCCATGGAGAGAGGCACTGAGGCAAGGTGGCTCTGGTCTGGTGGAAAGTTGAGGAAGCATAAATCCTAAGTACCTCGGAGAGTGGGGTGCAAAAGGGAGCCCTCCAAGACTTACACCCTGAGGGGGCTCGGCGCGGGCGATCTGGCCAAGCACCTCATTCTGTGGCATCAAAAGCTGCAGGCACCCAGGCCCCTCATGCACACAGGGACTCGGCAGCAGCGTGCACCCCGTATGGACACAGCCACGTGCCCAGGCCAGACCACGACAGCACGTGGCCTAGGCAGCGTTCCCCGCAGAGATAGTACGCACAGTAGCCAGGAGCTTGTGCCCCAGAGAAGGCAAGGAGACAGAGCGGGACAGAGCCGAGCACCGAGCCAGGAGCCCAGGTAGAAATCGCTTTGGGCACTGGGGCTAGGGCAGGAGGAGTTAGAGCCTTCTGCGTTCTGGTGCTGAGAAGAGAGGATGGGGGGCGGGGCTCGGGGCAGGTGCAGCGGGGCCCTGCTGGCCAGCGTGAGGATCAGCAAGCATCTGCGGATTGGATTCCATGTGGGCCGGCGGGGCAGGCGCTGAGGGGGGCCCTCCCCCGGGCTGTCCTGGACCCTCTCCCCTCTGACACTCTCCACGCTTAGATGACATGGCTGGGGACCCTTCCGGACAATGTACATTCTCCACGACCTGGAACCATCCTCCAACCAAATGGAATTGACAGGGGAAAATATAGAGACCTAGACTAGGGTTCAAGATTTCAGCTGTCTGGGGGCAAGTGCGGCCCGGCCCGGCTTACCGGCAGTTGATGAGCAAAAGGCCCGAGAGTCTGTTGATCTCGAGCTTCAGATGAGTCAACAGCGTGACGTGGCTGCCAGAAAGGCTCCTGTCACCGAACTTAGGTGAATAGAAACCCGTAGGTGGGCAGCTGACGGCCCGCCTGCCTGTTTGGTCTGGACAAGCGTGACCAGCTTGCCGAGGGGTCTGGAAACCCCCGCCCTGGGAGGAAGGTTTCTGGCACGGGGGCGCAGAGTCTTGGGAGAAGAAGACCAGAGTAGAGGGGAGCCCCTTCTTCAGGGCCTAGAAGAACCACCCCAGGCGAGAGGGCAGGATGGGCTTACTGTCTGAGGCGCAGACGGGGAGGGATGGGGGTTTCAGTCACAGGAGAAGACACTTATCACAGGCAGACCTCTCCCACCGTGGGCCCCCCGCACCCCTGGGATGAAGAATGTCTGAGCTCAAGTATTCAGGAAGGAGCCCTGGACAGGACTGGGTGCCGGCAAACGCCCCCTGCTCGCGTCTCCCGGCTGCTCGGGAGCCCCGGCTGTCAGGTCTGCCCAGGAACGAGCTGGCTCTCGGCATCCCCTTCGTCTAGCTCAGTGCCTGCGAGGGAGTTCGCTTCTCCAGCTTGCCTGTCCTGCGGCCGGACGAGGCCCCAGGCCGAGCTTGGTGCTCAGCCCCCGGGAGAGGGCAGGGCGGCTGAGTGCTGTGGCCCGTCCAGGTGGAACCTGGGGACCCAGGGCCCCAAGTCCCACCGGCTACAGGACGCATCTGCACACAGATGCAGAGGGAGCACCTCAGGAGGCAGAGGGAGCACCGCGGGACGCAGAGGGAGCATCACAGAGGAAGCACCACGGGAGGCAGAGGGAGCACCGCAGGATGCAGAGGGAGCACTGTGGGGGTGCAGAGGGAGCATCACAGGAGGCAGAGGGAGCACCGCAGGACGTAGAGGGAGCATCACAGAGGAAGCACCGCGGGAGGCAGAGGGAGCACTGCAGGCTCCACCTCCTTTCATGTCTTTGTCCAGATCTTCCTGACCGAGAGTCAAGGGCTGTGAATGGGGCCAGCCCGGCAACTGGCCTTCCAGCTTTCAGTGGCTTGGGCTTGAGACTGGGCTAAGGGTGCGAATGGGGTCTGTGTCCCCGCCCCCACTCTTCCTTCTGAGGGTCCACACTCGCAAAAACCATCTGAGACGCTGGCTTGCCACTCGTAGGAAGAAGAGACGCGAGGCAGGGTTTGTGCCCCCCACCCCCAACCTTCCGAGGTGAACCTGCCCGGCTCCTCTCGCCTCTGTACCCAGGGCTTTGGCCACTAGGAACATGGTGCTGCTCCCGGTGTGGCTCTGGGGGGAGACTTTAAGCTACTTCTGCCTTCTTGTTTTTTAACGTTTACTGAGAGAGAGAGAAGGAGAGAGCATGAGCAGGAGAGAGGCGGAGAGAGAGGGAGACAGAGAATCCCAAGCAGGCTCCGCGCTTTCAGTGCAGGGCCTGACACGGGGCTCGAACCCATGCACCTCGAGATCGTGGCCTAAGCAGAAACCAAGAATCGGATGCTTAACCGACTGAGCCACCCAGGCTCCCCAAAACTACTCCTAACTTTGCACCGAATGTTTAGGTTTAAGGGGGGCCCCCATGTGGCGCCCCAAAGGCCATGTGCACTTTGCGGACAGTCAACCAGTCTGAGGGACAGGGGGACGTGGAACCCAGGTGAAGACAGCAGCCATCTCCCGGGCCAGCACCCACTTGAAACATTTCGTCCGGTCACTCCTGAAAGACTGTTCGTTCTTGTCTCCTGATTCCCAGCACCTGATCCGTGGCCACTTTTTATGCCGTTCTGCCGGAGGGGGGATCTGTGTCCGTAAGGAAGGCAAGAGCCCCTGGCGGGGCCTGTGCTCTGTGTGCTGCGCCCAGGTTCGCCCCAACACTGACCCCCTCCCCAGGCTGGGCCTGGGTCTCTCGCTCATCCCTGAATACTCAAATCACCTCCAGCCGGGCCCCCTCCAGTGGGACTCCTCTGGGACTTTTGCCATATTTGGGGTGGGGGAAGGTCCCCTCCCCCGAGGCATGGCCTTGGTGGTTTTGGTTCCTCTTCTTTACACCTTGATGGAACGAGGGGACGCACGTGGGCAGGCTCTGCAGCCCGTGCGACTCTGCTCACAGTGACATGGTTTTGGGGGACTATCACCGAGGAGAGGAGAAGGGAGTCCAGGTCCTGGGACTGGACCAGATTCGTCCTGCTCTTTAGCCGCTTGCCCTCCCGGCTGGTGGGTGGTGGGGCTGGAGGGGAGGTTTGTGCCCGGGTCCTGCAGCCTGGGCCCCGGGCGGTCGGGAGGAGGCTCTGCACTCTCAGGTCAAGGTTCCTGAGGACAGCGACTGTTCTAGGTCTGCCTTCCGAGCAGGACGGGTCCCTGGCACGCCCACGCCAGGGACCGGGCTCCTGGGATGTGAGTCAGCCGTCTAGATTTTCAGTGCGGGTCTTCTGCTCATGGGGGTTCGCAGCTCATGTTTTAAGCATGGACATTTTAGGTGCCTGGAGTTGAGCTCGGAATTCCAGAGGTGGAAGGGAAGTCGGGCTGACTGACTGTGGCTGCGGCCCAGGGCCCTCAGTCCTGACCTCACACTGCAGTGGAGAAGCCAGCGTTCCAGGAAAGCAAACCGGACTCGGTTTGGACAAGGACAGGAGGGGCGAGGCCCTTCGGCGCACCACAAATCAGCGCGTACTTGTTGAGATCCCTACGGGGGACTCCCCCACCCCCGCCCAACGAATGAAGGAATCGGGACTTAACTGAGAAGCTGCTATGTGCCAGACTGTTCGAGGCTCTGCCATCCCAGGGGCCCTGCGCCGTCGGACCTACTGAGTTAAAACTTGGTGGGGTGCCTGGGGGCCCAGTCAGTTAAGCCTCTGACTTGGGCTCAGGTCATGATCTCACAGTTTGTGAGTTCGAGCCCCACATCAGACTCTGTGCTGACAGCTCGGAGCTGCTTCAGATTCTGTGTCTCCCTCTCTCTCTGCCCCTCCCCTGCATGTGCGCGCATGCACACTTTCTCTCTCTCTCTCAAAAATAAATAAACGTTAAAAAGAAAATCTTTGGGGCGCCTGGGTGGCTCAGTCGGTTAAGCCTCCGGCTTCGGCTCAGGTCAGATCTCACGTTTGTGGGTTCGAGCCCCACGTCAGGCTCTGTGCTGACAGCTAGCTCAGAGCCTGGGGCCTGCTTCCGGTTCTGTGTCTCCTTCTCTCTCTGCCCTTCCCCCTCTCATGCTCTGTCTCTCTCTGTATCAAAAATAAATAAAACATTAAAAAAAAACTATTAAAAAAAGAAAAAAGAAAATCTTTGCAAGGCTCTGCTGTGAGTGGGTGGGCTGGAGAGAGAGGGTCTGTGCGCCTGAGGGAGCGGGCCCTAGAGAGAGAGCGTCTCCACAGTGAGTGAAGGCGGGATGAGGCGGTGGCTGAGGAAGGGCTCCAGAACCCGGATGGTCCCAGGGCTCCCGTGCTCCGGACTGGACCCTGATGGGGGAGGGGCTGGGCAGGCTGGGATGCCGGCCCAATGCACTTGTTCGGCTTGTGACACGCACCAAGTAGCCGGTCTCTCCCTGGGCTGGAGGTATATGGGGCATGCCGTGTGGCCCCTGCCCTCTGCCACCGCCTGTCTCTAGTAGGTCACGCAGGGAGGGGGGCATGGTTCGGGGGAAACTCGAGGTTTCTCAGAAGCCAGGAGCGGCCAGATCTTGGGTTGCTTACTATGCGTCCAACGGGGTCAGGGCTCGTGGTCAGCTCGAAGCGCGGGCAGAGGAAACGCCCACCAACCACTCAGGTGAGGCCAGGGGCCCGGGCTGGGGGCCTTGTCAGGGCGGAGGTTTCAGCCTGATTTAGGGTATTGCCCAGACTCTGCCATTGCTCTCGGGGGCAGCTTTGTGGGCGTGTGACCTGTGCGGTCCCCCGGGGCTGTGCCCTTAGAAGAGCTCCGTGCTTGGCTCAGTGCTAGGCTGGTGCTGTCTTGAAACTCTTAGTACTTGTTGAACAAGGGACCCTGCATTTTCCTTTTGTACTAGGTCCCACGGGCTGGGCAGCAGGGCGGACTAGACTGACGGTTTCGGCTCTGCTGTCATCTGATTGGGTCTGAGGGGCCAGACTTGGGGTGATTAGCTCTTTCCCTCGCGTTTGCCCGGGCTCTGGGATCTGCACCAGTGAGAGGCGGGCTTTCCCAAGCACGTCTGGGAACGTGGCCGGTAGAGATCCAGGCTGGGCTCCAGCCGGTGGAGCTGGAGGGTGCTGGAGAACCTCTCAGGGTGAGCGTACGCTCAGGAAGGCAAGTGGGCATGGGAGAAAGGGTTTGGATCCTTTCTGATTCAGCCCAGAGTGCAGCTCAGAGAGAAGTCCTTTCCCCAGAAGTGCCATTGGCCATGGGGGGATAGGCGGGAAGCGGTTCCCCAAAGGTCCGCGTGAGAGCCCCCTCCTGGGGACACACCGGAGCTCCAGGGTCTCTGGTTGAGTTCTTCCCAACACACCGCCTTTGGGAGCCCAGGGATGGCCAAGCCAGCTGGGCAGGAGGGACTTGGGAGCAGAGTGTGATCCTGGGGGTCATTTCCTTAGCTCTCCGAGAACCCCTCATCTCTAGAGATTCCAATTTTCTGACGGGACACCACACGCTTTAAAACATTTCTAGGATCAACACAGAGTTCCCCCACCGTCTCGGCACCCCTGTGCCTCCCCGACTCTGACCCACGGCGGTCCCTCCCTTGCTGACCACCTGGTCTCACAGCTCCTTGGTTTAGCACATGATTATTGTCCAAGAGCTTCCAGCGAGTGGGGTTTTTGTCTTCGTGGGTAGACTGTACGCTATTTGAGGCCCGGGACCAAATCCTCAGCCTCTCCATTCAACACAGAACCGAGTGCCCCGATGATACAGGCCCAGAGCAAGAGTTAATAGATGTAAGGCCACTGGGACAAGACAGGTTCCCAACAGAGCCCTTCCAAAGTACTTTCCCATCTTGGCTCCTATTCCAGCCCTAAACGATAAGAGGAGGGACTTCTTCAGAAGAATGAGGGGCAAAGCGGCTTGTCCCTGGTGGCACAGGGGGTACGGCCGAGCCGCACTTCTGACCCCTCTTGAGGCTGTCTATTTAAAGCAACAGCTCTACGTACCTGCCTTCTCCATGGAGTGGGAAATACAGTCTTAAAAGGCAGGTGCCATCAGGCCTGTCCAGACTCTGCCGACCCCCAGCGGGAGGGGACCCCACGGCCATCCCCTGCCCCCCCCGAGCCCTGGGCGCAGGAAATTGGGAATTCCAAGTGGGGCCTGGGCTCCGTCTGGGTCTACTCACCACGTCCTCCAGGTTGTAGTTGATAAGGTCCACGTCCAGGGTTAAGGGGTAGTTCATGCTTGCAGCCGCACGTCTCCAGACGGGTCACTGTCTGAGGTCGGGGCTCTGCCTGGTGCCTGTAGAGCGGTGGCAGCCGTCAGCTGCAAATTTAAACAAATGAGTTGTGCGCAGCCTCTGGGGCTGGAGGACCTGCTGTCTGCCTCACAACTCATCGCTTTTTTTTTTCCACTGGGTCTTTTTTTTTTGAAGAAAAAGGGAAAATCCCCATAGCATCAGTGCTAGTCAAGCATTTCAGCTTCTTTCCTGGCAAGAGCTCTCTCAATGGGGCTGTGACTGACAGAAAGGCCGCCCCTCGCCTCCTCCCCGGGCCGCCCGGTGAGGGACTTGTGCCTGGTCGTGAAAACCACCGCACCAGTGAGCGGGACAAGCAGGGAAACTCCATGTAGAAAGGGAACAGGACCGTCCAGCCCCCCGGGACCTCCTTTCCCAGGCAGTCACCTCCAAGCCTTCACCCTTCTCGCCACAAGGGTGACCAATCATCCGGCATGCCACCAACCGAAAGTCCCTCGTCCTGGGAAACCCCTCACCCGTCGGCAAATGGGGACACTTGGTCATCCAACTTGCTACCGTTCTTTTGACGGGTCGGGGCAAAACCTCTTCCCTTTCCAGCTCAAGTTCAGGAGAGAAAGGCTAGAACCCTTCAAAGGGAACAAGGTTAAAACATTATTGGAAGACAAAAATAAAATCACCCAAATTACCAGCACAAAAACACAAATAGTCACCGAGTCGTCTTCTGACTCAAAAGAATGATGTTCCGGCTCCCACTTAGCTTGGTTGGCACCTAATTATCAACAGCAGACCCTGCCCAGCTGGAGTAGAATTTTACGCTACTTTACGGGACCAGAGGATCCCGAGGCTCAGAACGGGAGAGGGACTCCCCAGGACCCACAACGAACCAGCGGCAGAGCGGGACCGAACCCAGGTTTCCCCATGTGCACTCAGGGTTTTCTGTCCTGACCAGGCCGCCCCTCTCACAGGCTCCTGTGACCCTCTCCTTCCCCTCAACTCTGTCCTGGGGGAGGACCCCTTGCTGTAGAAGCCCCTTTGTAGGCACTGATCGATTTCCCCTCCACGCTCATCTCTGTGCCCTTTCTTCCAGGAGGGGCATGTTCACGTCCACCCGCCCCCTTTCTCTGCCATCCACCTCCCATGTGACCCCCGCGGCACAGCTTTCTTGCATTTCAACAACCAGAGGAATTCCCGGCCTCTGTTTGCGCTGCTGGGCCAGCCTTTCCCCTCTGCAGATTCCCTCACCGCCTTCAGCAACTGCCTTCAAGGAGGAAGAGCCCCAGGACGAGGGTGGGAGTTCCTCTTGTGTATTTCCAGTCCCCACAGCTCCGAGGGAAGCTGTCCCAGTGTTTCCTGGGTCCCGGCTTGCGGAGGGCTCCCCATTCTTCCAGCCCCCCGCCACACCCCTGCCCATTTTCCAGACCCCCGCCCCCACACCCCTGCTGCTCGAGCCACTGATACTTCCAACTTCGTTTTTGCTACTCTCAGGACCTCGATCAGGACAGAATCCGGCACATGGACTCATGGGACCTGGAGGGAAATCTGGGAGATAAAGCAGTCCCTTCCCATCTCCTCCCCTGACCCCAGCAAGTGCAAGGCTCTTTTCTTTCTTTTTTTTTTTTCTTTTTGAGAGAGAGACAGAGTGCGAACAGGGGAGGGGCAGAGAGAGAGGGAGACACAGAATCGGAAGAAAGCTCCAGGCTCTGAGCTGTGGGTGCAGATCCTGACGCGGGGCTCGAACCCACGGACTGTGACATCATGGCCTGAGCTGCAGTCGGCCGTCCAGCCGACGGAGCCGCCCGGCGCCCGGCAAAGGCAGGATTCTTGTAACTACATCCTCATCCCCTGGTCACCTGGTGCTGGACAAACATCACCAAGGCTGAGAAACTTGTTCCTTTCAGAGACTGTGTTCTACGACAGGATGACCTAGTCATCACACGCACCTCCCTCCGCGCCAAGTCAGAGCGCGTCCGCCTGTAACTCACCCCAGGGGGCCGGCACGGCCTCTGTCCTGATTGTCTAACAAGCCGCTTCTGAAGGCGGGCCCTACATTCACATTAGTCTTCTCCTCTTCAAAATACACATGCTGCGTGTTTTCAGTCATTCCTCAAAGGGCGTAATTTCTGAGTCCCTCCTCAGTGATTTCTGGTTATTTGTCCACGTATTATCTGACTAGGACAAAATACACAAAGATAAGAGTTTCTTTGTTCAAGGCTCCGTCCACGTAACTAAGATTAAAATGGGCTTTCCTATAGGCTCCCCCTCCCCTTGACAACACGCCTAACAAACTTATTTTGACCGTTTTCCTGCATCATCGCAGCCGGCGAGGGGCCTGATTCGGTCATCTGACCATGTGTTAACAACTCCGATAAGCATGCCATTCTTCGGTCTCTGAGTCCCGATGGAAAGTACGGGCAGGACAAACACAGAGCTCCTCCTGCATTAGAGACCCATTGTTCTCAAAGGCCAGACAGGACTTTGTGGAAGACGCAGGACGTGAGCTGGACGTCGAAGGTTTGGATAGACTGAACACCTGATGTGACCAGAGGGGAGGGTGTACGGTGAGCGGACCCGGGAGATGGAGAGGACTGCATGAAAAAATATGTGGGGGTGTGGTCATGTCAGTGGTGATGATGGCGATGAAGGGCAGCAGGAGGAGGAAGGAGGTCGGAGTGTGCCTGGGACAACATAGGGATTGCTCGTGGGGTCTTCTCCTCTCCTATTCTTCTCACAGTTGCCCATCTCCCATGATGCACTGCAGGCCCAGAAGAGGCGTGTGGGAGGGGCTCGGGACTCCTGCCTCGGGGCAGCAGCCGGCTGTCCTAGCAGTTTCGGCTTCAATGGTGGGGGCAGCGAGGTTCCACTAGCTTCTCAATGGCTGACCAGAGGGGACTGTGACTGTCCCCCAGACTCCCTTCTAGGCCTTTGATTTCCTGATGCTCCTTGCACCATGGCCCCATTCAGATGTTCCTTCCTGTCCCTCCAGATGCTGGGACATACTGTAGGTCCCCAGGGCCCGCTTGTCCCAGCGACTGGCCATTGGTGGTCAGCTCAGTTCGCCCTAAATGGGTCAATACCTCTTGACCGTGAGTTCTAACATTGCCTTAAAGAGAGTCACTGCCTCATGATGGTCTTCTGACCTTCAAAACCATCAAGTCAGGCTGCCCCTCCCCCCCATAGAGAGCCCTGGGCTGCGGTCCTTGACTTTAAAGATGAGATAATAGGGTTTCTACCACTGTGTAACCTTCAGATGGCTGGGGGGGAGGGGGGGAGCTTCCAGATCACGAAGCCCAAAGTTTCTTTCAACTTATGTGCAACTTATGCTTCTAGCCTGTGGTTTCCCGACCCCCACGCCCTCGGGGCCCCCCAGGCTGCGTGGTATCCCAGGCTTCTCGTCAAAATGACCTCCCTGGTTCTGCCCAGAGCAGGCTCGTGTCTGCCTTTGGGGGTGGCTGCTTAGCACCAATTAGCGCCCGTGACTTTTCCTCCGTTATTTTGCTTCACGGTTCATGGATTGGGTTAAATCTCTGTTAATTTCAGATACCAGATACAATCACTTGTCTTAGAGCCCATTTCCCACAGTCCACAGAAAAATTAAGCTGTTCTGCAGAGGGTGGGGTTCGGGGGGTGGGCTGGGGGTTCCCCTATTCTTTCACTGACCCGAGACGCTCTCTTCTCCTGATCTGGACAGAGGTCTGTGGATTTCTTTCTCTGAGTTTTCCCCAACTGTTCAGAGCAGAGCTCCCTAGGCCCCCTGCTAGCGAGTGGCCCTCAGGCAGCACTGGGCATCTCTCTAGGCGCCAAAAGAGAACAGAATGACATTTGCCTAGCATTTACTGATGGACAAGGCTATGCAATTTTGACATTTAATTTCACTTCATTTCATGTTTAGTCCTGTACAATCTCTAAACCCCTGTGTGTGAGATATTGGCTTCATCCCTGACCGTATTTTGGGACGGGGGCGGGGGACGAAGAAACAGAGGCAGGTCCTCGCTCATGATTACAGGGAGAGTGATGGGCAGAAGGAGGGTCGGAAGCACCCCTGCGGACACCGGACCCCCGCTCCCCCCAGCCACACCACCTTCTCTCGGAGACTGTTTGACAAAGGACAGGTAGGCACTCGTCTGTCTTTCCAAGGAGAAAAAGCCTAAACCCTTTACCGGCTGTTCATCGGGTGTTAACTAGGTGCCATGAGCTGTGTTAAATCAACACGCATTATTTCCTTCCATCCTCTGAAGAATCATGTGTTGATGTATTTTTATCACATTATCACACATGTGGAAATGGAACTTCAGGCAATAGTAGGAAGTAGTTGTGTTAACAGCTCACTCAGCCCCCAGGACCCAGAAGCACAATACAAATCAACACAGGAAGTGGGGTGGTAAAGCTTCTGGGCGGCGGCACCCACGCATGGCTCCTCTCTCACTAGGTAACAGGTAGGAGTCCTGCCGGGAGGAAACGGGTTGCAGGTGCTGGTAGGCACATCAAGGTTACCTCAAGGTTACACGGGCCATGAGCGTGTTGGAGAGCCTCGGCCCGCGGTGGGCTGTGTGGCCAGGGCTGGAGAGGGGGTCAGGTGCCTGGTCAGGTGTCTGCGTACTGCCGATGAGCTGGACCTCTGCCAGGGGGACGTGGCAGGGGCCAGCCTCGGCCCTGGGAGCGCAGCGCCCGACAGAGAAGGCGGAACAGATGCGCGGGCGCAAGTTTGCACCCCCCCCCCCTCCACGTGCAGCTTGAGAACACGTGCAAGGCCGTACAGATGACTGCGCTGTGTCAAAGGGCCCCGTGCGAGGCCAGCAGTGCGGGAGGCCGCAGACAAGGCTTTACCCTCCTGACCCGCCGCTCCCGCCCACGCAAGTGCAGCCAGGAATGTGCGCAGAAACTGCGTGCACAACACCGGATTTTATAGCCAAAGGCCCAGCACTGCGGTTTCCAGCAAGGCTGCTTTGGCACAGACCCTGCGCGGCTGTCCTCAAGACACACCAGCGGATGCACAGGGCGTCCCCAGGAAAAGGGTTCCCGAGCGTTCGGCCTCAGAATCACCTGGAGGGTTTGTTAACCAGATGGCCCACCTCGCCTCGGAGTTTCTGATTCTAGAGGGCTGGGCGGGACCG
Organism: Suricata suricatta; assembly: GCF_006229205.1. Lineage (NCBI taxonomy): Eukaryota > Metazoa > Chordata > Mammalia > Carnivora > Herpestidae > Suricata > Suricata suricatta. Next base: position 108,793,564 of record NC_043710.1, on the reverse strand, counting down.
AGAAGGCCCGGTTCCCACAAGTGTCCAGGCGAGGCTGAGGTCACCGGCCTGGCCACGCACTCTGAGAACCACTTGCCAGGCTGCCCGGGGCGGGGAGGCAGGTGGCGCCCTCCCCCTGGGGTGCCAGGCTCGGGCTCAGGGCCAGGTCTGCTCGCCGGCGGCTTCTAGGCCGCAGCCCAGGCCCCTCTAGGACAGTGGGCTCAGCTCACCCCTCCCGCGGCCTCCCCGAGCACCCGGCCTCCCCGCGGCCCTGGACGGGGCACCGAGGTTCCGGCCCGCGCCTCTCCGCCTGGCCTCAGCCTCCGCTCCAGCTGCGGGTGCTTGTTCCGCTAGGTGACTTCCGGCGCGCCTGCGTGTGACCAGTCACCTTGACCGTGGCCCCAGGTAAGAAGCGTGCGGGGGTGCCCGGCGGGCTCAGGTCATGATCTCACGGTTCGTGGGTTCGAGCCCCGCGTCGGGCTCTGTGCTGACAGCTCTGAGCCTGGAGCTGCTTCGGATTCTGTGTCTCCCTCTCTCTCTGTCCCTCCTCTGCTCATGCTGTCTCTCTCTGTCTCTCAAAAATATATAAAAATCATAAAAAAAAGAGAAACATGTTTTACCTCACAACCTGGCTGGCATCCGTCCCCCACGCACCCACCTTTCACCAATAATATTTATTCCTAGTATGTGTGCAATGTGCTTATCTCGTATCCTGTCCTTTCTCTCTCTGTTTCTCTCTTTAAACCAAAGTGCCTCCATGGACCCACAAACAAGTCACGACCCTGGGCATATAAACGACTAACAAAACTTCTCGGAGTCTGTGTTTCCTAATCTCCCTGCTCGTCAGATGCCCGCACGGCCAGTCATGCTTCTGTTTGTCTTGAATAATATCATGTATGCGAAAGTTTTTTTCCTAATAGAAATCCTCCATAGGTACAAAGTGCTATTAGACACACACACACTTTTTATCTTATTTATTATCAAATTTTTAGTATTTTAAAAAATATATCATTTATTGTCAAGTTGGCTAACAAACACTATATACGGTGTGATCTTGGTTTTTGGGGGTAGATTCCTGTGGTTTATCGCTTCCACACAACGCCCAGTGCTCGGCCCCACAGGTGCCCTCCTCACTGCCCGTCACCCATTTCCCCCTCCCCCCCCCACGCCTCAGTTTGTTCTCTGTATTTATGGTTTGCCTCCCTCTCTGTTTGAAACTAATTTTCCCCTTCCCTTCCCCCATGGTCTTCCGTTAAATGTCTCAAGATTCCCATCTGCGCACGCACTTCCTCACAGGGGCTTGGAAAGGAAGGACCTTAAGGCAGGACTCAGAGGGAAGGGCCAAGGGGAGGCCTCGGGCCAGCAGAGGCCTGAGCGTGTGCTGGGGAGAGAGGCTGGCCCTGGGCTGGGGCAGAGGCGGGCCTGGGGAGCGGACGGGAGGCAAGGACGGGGCGCTGAGAGGCACCGAGACCCGTCTGGGCCTTTGGACCGGAGCAGAGCAGCTGGGAAAACAGGGTCTTCGGCCACAGAACCTCACAATGAGGTTCCCTCGTTCCGAACTTCCAAAACCCGTGTGTTTATTGCCTACAGTGTGCCCGGGCTTAGCAGTGAACAAGACCGTCTAGCCTAGTAAATGTTTCTAGTGAGGATGGGGGGTGGAGGGGTCCTCAAGTAACGAATCCGCAGATTATTCCTTCAGCCTCCCCTGAGTGCGGAGCACTGCCCTGGGGGCTGGGAAGAGCAGCAAGAGACCCAACCAGACGAGACTCGTGACTCTGCCCCGTTGTAGCGTAAGCCCTGGAGGGGAGGCAGGCATTCGCCAGGTTCTGTGCTTCGTAGTAATGGTAACTCACAGTAAGAAAACCTGAAAGTGCCGTGAAGAGAAAGAACGAGGGGCTGGGGGTGGGCACCTGGGGGGCTCAGTCGGTTAAGCCTCTGACGTTGGCTCAGGTCATGACCTTGCAGTCGGTGAGTTCAAGCCCCGCGTCGGGCTCTGTGCTGACAGCTCAGAGCCTGGAGCTGCTTCGGATTCTGTGTCTCCCTCTCTCTCCGCCCCTCCCCAGCTCGTGCTCTGTCTCTCTCTCTCTCTCTCTCAAAAATAAACATTAAAAAATGTTTAAAAGAGAGAAAGAATGGGGTGCCTGGAGAGAGTGCAACACTGTGAGCTCAGTCTTCACAACCCGACGGCCGCCATCATCCCCCCCCAGAGTCACTGACAGTCTCTGAAGTCCCTTCTCGTCCTCTGTGTCGGGGAACCGCGCCCGAAGCCCGGGGAGAGAGCGCACCAGGACTGCCCAGCTCGTTTTATTTATAAGGAACCCGGCCTCGGCCGATCCCGGGAGCTGCTCTTATGTCCAGTTAGGAAGGAAGCTCAGCCAGGTCTTCTGACTCCGGACCCTGTGCGTTGTCCTCCGAGGACAAGAGAGGCGTCGCCTCGGCGGGCGCTCAGCCTGCGGGTCGTGGACGAGAGGTCAAGCAAAAAGGTCGTCTCCCCCACGTCCACGTCCTCAGGGCATCTTCGCAGGAAGAGCCGTGGCCGGCGAGGGGCTGGGGGCACCTTGGGCGCCCGGCCCTGGGTGACCCAGGGTGGGGTCCACAGGACGCAGCAGCCTTGGCAGGCAAGGGCAGGAAACGGCTGAAGCGGGATCGTGAAACCACATTTGTCAAAGGCGTCCACACCCATGTGCGGCAGTGAAAGTGCGCCAGGCCCGGGGCGGAGGTGCCGGGCCAGCGAAACCCACCACCGCGTTCACCCCTGCGACCCGGACACCTGCCGTATCAGCACCTTGATCTCGGAGCTCATGAGAGAGAGGTTTCCGAATGACTGGGCCCGGCCCGCTGCCCCAGGAAGGAAGCGCTGGGCTGCCGTGCGGGGGCCGCGGGGCGGGGGCCAGGCACTTGAAAGGGAGTAAATGATGACACAGCAATGGGAGCAGGGCTGCTGACTGTGGGACCGGCGCTGGGGACGCAGGGAGGACGCCCACCTGCCAGGGCGACGCTGGGAAGTCACACCAGCGGCTCCCTGCCGGCGCGGGGACAGGGCCCGGCGCTGTCGCTCAGCATCTTAGGCTCCTGTAATACGGCCCAGATGTGCTGCTTGTGGTTTTCAGGTGATAAATATTTAGAATGTTCGCCGTGTGTTTCCAAACTTAACTTCCTACTAGTTCCTTTTCAGGTGTCCTTCCCCCAACCCTGGGAGTTCCTCTGGTGCCCCTACCCCCTGGACCCTTCCCCTGAACTTCAGCAGCCCCCCACCCCCACCCCCCCACGTGGTGGCCGGACCCACACCTAAACATCCTCAAGGCCCGTCTCGCGCCCCTTCGTCCTCCCCTGACTCCGAGGAATCATTTCCTCCCTTGAACTGAATCTGGCACTTTCCCTGAGTTTCTTACTTTTACCCTGCATTGTGGTTATGTATGTACTACGCTCTGGTAGGCGGAGAGCTTTCTGAGGCGTCATTTATAACCCATTCTTTCCCCAAGAGCTTTGCGCCGAGGAGGTGGCCAGGAGTTGTCTCTGACTGATGGACTGACTGACTGACGAGGGGACGAGGCTGGGGGCCAGTGGAGAAGCGGCGGAAGTCTGGGGAGGCCCGGGGAGTCTGGCTCTCCCTGGTGGCTTCTGTGGCTTCAGCACGCTGTACTTACCCTGGGACTGCCCGCAGGGTCCGGAGAAAGAACCCAGGCTCTGAACTTCAGCTTTGGTTCTCAGCAGCTGGGTGACCTTGGGCCCGTCTGTCTTCTTCCTCACGTACGCGTTACGTAACACCTAGCTCAGAGGCTTGTTGTCAGCATCGATATGTGATCAGGACCTGAAAACGCCCAATACCTAGTGAGCGCTCCACAGTTCTACTATTCAAGTGACCCTAATTTTGTAGCCTTTTTTTTAGGCGGGGGTGGGGGTGGGCATTTGCCTTACCCTCTGGAGTGGAGACCTCTGTGTACCGGTAGATGCCTTCCTACTAGATTATGACCTCGCACAGCGTCAGGCGGTGGCGGAGACAGCGGCCCCCAGAGGTTCGGTGACTGGGCGCACGGACGCCTGCGTGACGGTAGAGTCAGTAGTCTCTGGAGATGGGCATCCTCCTGGCAAGTGAGCACGGCGTTCTGGAAACGGATGAGCATCCGCTGTCACTGTTACGAATGTTCTCCCTGCGGCAGGGAAGTTCTAGTCCTCTGGACAGGCGACCCGGTCCCACGAGGCTCCAGGGCCCCAGCTGGGTGCCGAGGAAATGTCACTGAGCAAGAGTTAAGAGAGACGATCCCCACTTACCTGCTGGCTGACCCAGAAACCGGCCGGGACCTTGTGCCCTGGCAGGCCTGGCGTGGGCGGAGAAGCCGCAGGACTCTGAGGAGAGGGGAGCCGTCTACCAGGCGGCCGGATATCCAGACGTGAGTTCAGAGGAAAGGAAGGAGCTCGAGACGTCCATCTGGAACAAGTCAGATGGTATTTACAGCCGGGGAAGAGCGCAGACAGAGAAGAGCCGGACCGTGTGGCCCCAGACGCACCGGGGCTCAGAGGTCAGGGCAAGGTACTCATCCATTCAACCCCCAGACACCCTTCTGAGGAAGTTCCTTCTCTCGTCACCATCTTGTAAGTGACGGAGTTGAGGCCCGGCGCCGCATAGCCGGCAAGCAGAACTGGGACTCCAAGGAGCCAGCTGCCTCCCAGGGTCCTGTGCGCCTCCTCTGGTTCTGCCGGCGGGTCCTGTGGATGCCCACACTTTGCAGGTGGGAAAACTGAGGCTGAGGCGAAGTAACTTGCTAATACTGGTGGCAGAGCTGGGCCGTGAACTCTCGTGCAGACTCAGAGATCTCTGCTTTTTAAGTCACTCTGCCGCGTGGCCTGCACCACGTTTTTAAGGATGGGGAGAAAGCCCCTGCCTCTCTCACACCACAGCCCCTCAGCAGCTGCCTCTCCTGCTCACACACGAGGCTTCCCTGGCCTGGCGCTCTGCTCGGGGCAGTGGCATGCCCGGCCTGGCTGCCAAGTCGCCCTCTGTCACCCTCCCCCTCCCCTGCTCGGGGAAGCTCATGGTTAGACGTGGTCCCTGACTTCTAGAAGCTCAGGTCTCAGGGAAGTCCTGTGGAATGGCTCTGCGTGGCCACCAGCAAGCTGCTCCACTGCAGTAAAACAAGGCGATCGGGCCCGGACAGCGGTTCTCGAAGCTGGCTGCGCATGTGAATCACCCACCTGGGGACCGTTCGGTCCTGTCGTGCCCACAACACGACACAGACTCTTCTGGGGTGAGGCCCCGGCGTGGATGGGGTGGTTCTGACACACACACAGGGTTCTGAAACCCCGGACAATGTGATCTTAAGGTCTCCTCCCGGGTCTAACGCTCTGGGGTTCTGGACCCTCCCTCGTGTGGGCCGCACCCCTGCGGGGTCTCTCAGGGCGTAGCACAGGGAGGGCCATTGCACGGAAGGCAGGAAACCTGAGTTCTCATTCCAGCCGGGCCCGTGACTCAGCACCAACAATTTGCTTCCTCTCTCGGGGCCTCAGTTTCCCTATCTGCCAGAACAACTAGTTGGGGGGACTTTGCTTACCCAGCAAGTGTTTATTGAGCGTGGACTCGGGCTGAGATGTGTGAGCTCGGGGCTGAGTCTAAATCACGCAGAAAGGTCACACCACGGGGCGCCTGGGGGGCTCAGCTGGTTAAGCATCTGACTGGATTCAGCTCAGGTCAGGATCTCATGGTTCATTAGATGGAGCCTGCCTGGGATTTTTTCTCTCTCTGTCCTGATCATGCTCGTGCTCTCTTTTTCTCTCAAAATAAATTAAAAATAAAAAGAAAGGTAACCTCGCAGGGTGGGGGTGGCAAGGGCATCGCCACCTGCTCACCTGGACTTGCAGGCATGGGGGCCGGGGCACTGCCTCAGCGCCCGCGGGGGTCCCCTCCCCCCAGACCTTGGCCCTGACCCGGCTGGTCTCCACAGTAACAGGGTCCAGGAAGGAAACAGTATGCAAAACTGGCCAAGTACAACTCAATAGCTTTTCTGGATAATCACAATAACCAGTTCTGAGCTGTTGGACTAAACCGTCCCTTTCAGAGTGGCACAGACACAGCCACGCTGTGCCAAGCGCGGTGCCCGGCGCGCCCACGGCAGCGCAGGACGGCAGGCCCACCGGTGGCTGAGTCTGCTGTTACAGAAGAGCCAGGTGACGGCCTGCACGTTAAGGTTTGAGGAGCACTAAACTCCGAGAAAGCGTCTCAGAAACCCTTACGAAGAAGTGTGCCTGCTCCCCTCGAGTACTGTGACAGCGCACAGCATGCTCCCGGACGGCACAGCCGGGTGGGGTGGAGAGCTCGGTTCCTTCCAACACGGGACACGTCAGGGTGATCCGTGATGTCCCTCTGAAGGAATTAATGGATAAGGATGTTTTGGTTTTTGTTTTATTTTGTTTTAAAGAAAGTAAACATAATTAAATGGGATTTTCCCTCTTGGACAGAAATAGTGTCGAACACGAAGTCAGGTCCGGAGGAAGCCCGAACGCGGCTCCACTACTTCCTGGACAGTCACTGTCACAGACTGAGTTGGGTCCCCCCCAGATTTACATGCCGAAGCCTTCACCTTCCGTGTGACTGTGTTAGGAAGCCGACTCCCCCCACTTGCCACATGACCTCAGAGGAAAGGCCGTGTGAGAGCACAGACGCAGAGGGCGATCAGTCATCTGCAAGCCAAGGATGGAACTCTCACCAGAAACCAAACCCTTCCGGAACCTCAGAACCTTGATCTTGGACTTCCCAGCCTCTGAGACGGTGAGAACAGATTTTCGACTGTTTAGGCCACACAGTCTGTGGCATTGGGTTATTTGCCACGGCTGGAGTGGACTAATGCAGTCACCTTGGGGAAGGTCCTCGGTTTCCAAGTTCAGGAGCGTAGGAAAAAGAATACCATTTATAGCACCGTTAGGAAGGTTCAGCGAGGTAGTGTGTGTAAGGCGCCCAGCACAGCGGTGGCCCTTGCGAGCTGCTCAGTGAGTGTCCAGTACAGTAAGTTCCGCAGCCCTGGGGCCGGAAGTCCCAGAGACACCAGGGGGACGGACTGGACAACCTGCGAACATGCGTCACCCCAGGCGTCCGGAGCGGGACTGCGCGTTCATCCCCCTCGGGTCCTTTTCCCCACGGGTGCCCGGCCCGGCGCCTGGTCGGGGCTCACAAGTCCCTGTTGGCTGCCTCAGTGATTACCTGCTAAAGAAGGACTCCTCAGTCAGTGGCGAGAAAAGACTTCGTGAAGGATCGTCTTGGAATACATTAGATTTTATTATTTCATCCCATGAAGGGCTTTCAAACGTTTTTTGACCATGACCCCTGGTACTTAGCTCAGTAAATACAATAATTCATGATCTGGGGTCTTAGCTCATAAATATCAATTCATAATTAAAGCAAAAGTTCGTGAGACAACTGTCCTTTCAGAGCAGACGTTGGTCCGTCTTCGCTCTCGGCGAGCCTCTGGGGGGGACTGCTGGCTCCCCGAATGCAGAAGGAGCTTCTTTTCCGAAACGGGGCCGCGTGTGGCCTGTGGGCCACGAGCACCTCGCCTCCCGCGAAAGCAAGTCAGCAGCCTATGTTGTAGGCAGAAAGGCGTGTCTTCAGATTCCGTTCCCCTTCAAAAACACCTGATACCAAACGTACTTTCTGCAGTAACACTTAGTGGACAAGTCTGTGCCTGGATCTAAGACAAGCACCTCACACGGACTGTCTCATTCGATCTTCCCCAAATACACAATATTATCATTTTTATTCTGTAAACGGGGAAAACGAGGTTCAGAGAGGTTAAGTTGTGCAGAGGTTGCGCAATCAGCGAGCGGCGGAGCTGGGGTTTGAACCTACCGCGGACTCCAGGGCCTGCGTCCACCCCCGTCATCCTCTGGAATCCTTCTAGGGCGTCAATGATCCCTCAGCCTGGAGAGCCCGGACCGGAGGGCCAGCCTCCAGGTGGACTCAGACTGGGGCGCCCGGGTGGCTCAGTCGGTTAAGCGTCTGGCTCTTGACCTAGGCTCACTCAGGTCATGATCTCACCGTTTGTGAACTCAAGCCCTGTGTGGGGCTCCGTGCTGGCAGCGCAGCCCGCTTGGGAGCCTGCTTGGGATGCTCTCTCTCCCTCGGTCTCTGCCCCTCCCCTGCTCAGGTGTGCACGTGTACACTGGCTCTCTGAAATAAATAAACTTTAAAAAAAAGTAAACTTTTAAAACCACGTTGTTAGCTGAGCAGGGATGCTGCGTGCCTCTTGTCCTCTCCCCTTGCGCTGTCTGAGAGTCCGGGCGGGCCCCCCCACCTCCCCTTCGAGTCAGTAACACGACCTGTCCGCCCAGCTCAGTGGTTCCACTTCTATCGATGCTTCTTGTTTCTTTAATTAATTAATTAACTTAAGTAATCTTTCCACACAACGTGGCCCTCGAACTCATGACCCCAAAATCAAGAGTCGCATGCTCCGCCCACCAGCCAGCCAGGTGCCCCTGCTGACGCTGCCTAACATTATGTTTGAGCTGTTGGTTCCTATTTAGCTTGTGGTTGACATAAGCTGTCAGATCTTCCTCGTACAAACTGTCGCCGGTCCTTCCCAGCCGGTGCTGCTGGGACTCCTGCCACCCATTAAAAACAAAGCAAGGTGTTAATGGAGGCCATTCCACCGTTAATTTTGTGTGATCCTCGTCTGCTGAAATATCAGCTTTTATTCTGTCACCTTTTGTGATAATCCCTTTCCCTTGTATTCTTGTAACATCTGCAAAGCTGATGAGCGTTAATTACTTCGTAGTTAATGAAAACTACAAAAATTCATTCGTGTTAAAGGAAATGCGAAATAGAGCAGAACGGAGCCTTGTGGGCGTTCTCAGGGTGTGACCTGGGAGCCCTAGAGCCCCTACGACCCTTTCAGAGGGCCTGGGAGATGAAAACGATTTTCAGAGATCTGCTAAACTGTCTCTCTCACTCTTGTTTTTATCAAGTACAGACTGTGGAGCTACCCAGAGGCTCCGTGGTCCGTGATATTGCTGCGGACGATGCAGAATCAGTTATGAGAATCTGGCTGTCTTCTACGAGCTAGACGTTAAAGGGATTGGCGAAACCAGAAATCACGCTTTCCCCTACTCCTTTTTGCCTTTTGGAAAATAGTTATTTTTCATAAAAAGATTCACATGCAATAGGTTTATTATTGCTATTTAAAAAGTAAATAACTAAAGCATTTAACATTTTAAGATTAATTTTAAATTCTTAATTTTTTTGAGAGAGAACACAGGGAGGGAGGGAGGGAGCGAGAGAATCCCCAGCAGGCTCCACACTGTCAGTGCAGAGCCCGATGCGGGGCTCAAAATCATGAACCATGAGATCATGAGCTGAGCCAAAATCCGGAGTCGGATGCTTAACCAACTGAGCCGCCCAGACGCCCCTCTAACACAATAAATCGTCATAGAAATGACCTGCCTGAACCAAACTCCTTAAGGACCCTCAACGATTTTTCAGAATGTAGGGGGTCGGCAAAGTTTAAGAACCACAGCATCAGATCTCTTCTTCCAGGCTGACCCCTAGCCCGGTGCTGTGCGTTGTCATAAATAATGTGAGAACGCTCGTCAGGATTTCCTAGCACTTTTCTTCTAAGGCAGAGGCGCACAGCAGGGCCGCTTAGAGACTGACGCGACCAGGCCCTGATTCTGACTCTGTCGCTGAGCGGCTCTGTGATCCGGGGTGAACCCACTCACTTCTCCAGACACCGGTGTCCACTGGGCTTCACTGTAAAATGAAGGGCCTTCTAGGATTGACTTCTAAGGTAAATATTCATTGTTTAACAATGACAAGCACTTTTACAAACCTCCTCGGGGGAGGAAGGAACAGGAAGGGTTTGTTCTTTATTTTACCAACAAGGAAGTTAAAGTGCGAAGATGTGAGGAGAAGGAAAAGCTCAAAGGACGTCACCCGAGGCAGCATCAGATGTGGGACCGGAGGCCGGAGTCCCCGTCTTCCGGCCTGTGGCGTGGTCCACTCGGTGGATAAAATCAGTATTAATAGTGTTCACATGGAGAGAGCTTATAAATAAATTCATCATTTGAAACAATTCCACATTTGACAAAATTGGACAGACAGGACAAAGAACTCTCATACTTTTCATGACTATGACAGCCAGCCTCCAAGATGGCCCCCAATGATCTTTGCCTCCTGGATTCATGACCTTGGGAGTCCCTTCCCACATTCAATAGCGCTGACCTGTGGGCCCAATAGGATGTGCGGGCAGCATGTTGAAGGGGTGGGGTGTGACTTTGAGGCTACATCCTAGAAGATATTGTCCTTATCACTCTTTCTCAGATGGCTCTGGGGAGCGCCCGCCCCAAGGTTTCAAGGCCGTGCACGCATGTCTGTGGAGAGTCGTGTGTGCGGTGGGACCGAGGCATCCTGCCCGGGAGCAGCACCAACTTGCATTCAGGGAGGATGCAGAGGTGATCAGAGGCTTTTGCAGAGGAGGTTATGACAGAGGCTGGAGTTGATGGAGCCCTGGGGTAAATCAGGGAAGATGTGCGGCTGGCTGGGTCAGCTAGAAGACCACTGCATCTAGTCTTTTCTAGACGGCATAGAGCGAAAGCATGAGCCAGAGCCATAGCAAACAAGCGCCGTGGGACACATGGGTGTGCTTTAGCAAAACCTGGTAGAGCAGCTGTCGTCGGAGTCACCGAGGTTTGGAAAACCCATGTGATTCTCCAAGGCCGTCAGACTTCCAACAAGGAGGTTTGAAAGAGGGATGTGGTAGGAATCACCACTCCTGTATCTTTTTTTTTAATTCTTTTTAAAAATTTACTCATTTGAGAGAGAGAGAGAGAGAGAGAGAGAGAGAATATGAGCAGGGAGGGACAGAGAGAGAGGGAGGGAGAAACAGAATCTGAAGCAGCTTCAGGCTCCGAGCTGTCAGCACAGAGCCCGATGCGGGGCTCGAACCCACGAGCTGTGAAATCATGACCTGAGCCGAAGTCAGACGCTTAACCGACTGAGCCCTCCGGGTGCCCGGCCCTGAATCTTTCGAGAACTCATTGGAGGCATTGATCTTCTCAGTCCCTCCAGAAATGTGATCCTGGTTTTCGTTTACTATTTAGTTTGTGGACGCGGTTCTCGTGGCCTCTTCTAGCACCGTGGTCCTTACTCCCTGGGTCAGAGGACCCATGTGGGGCGCTCTCAGTTCAGCACATGTAGTCAGATACCCGCTGAGGATACCTAAGCTGCGCATACCCACCTACATACTCTGGAGCCGAGGAAATAACAATCGGAAGGTTCTGGGAGCCACTGGGCTTTGCTGAGAGAGGGAGCCACGCCCAAGCTTCCGAAGATCATTTAACTCGCACAAGCCCCCGCTCTGCCAGGGGCCACGGTGGCATTTTGAGTCTCCAGGGATGGGCATCAGCTCAGCGTCACGGTTCGGTAATCTCCCCCAAATCTGGTTGTTTTCCCTGGTAGTTGGGCGCCGGGGTTGGGGCAGGAGGGACACTAACAGTAGCTTATGAACGGGGTCGAATCTCAGACTTGGCCAAGGACCCTCACCTCCTGTCAGAAGTCAGACGTTCAGCGACCGTGTAGGTTCCCACTTACCCAAGCCACGTGAAGACTTGTCGCCGCTGCCTGGGCATCTCTGCCCCGGGGCGCCCTCAGCCCACCCGAGGCTCTGGGACCGAGCCACTCCGACGCCGGCTTTGGCCCCGCGGTCCTTTCCAGCGGCCACACTGACTTGGTCTCAGTTACTAAATGCCTGCCCTTCACCCCCCCCCCCATATCCCACCATCCCTGTTGGGTCCATTAAGAGAGCCCCTTTTGATGACTGCATTTCCCACGATCATGCCTCGCTTTTAGAAAAGAGCCACGTCCAGAGCCCTCGGTGACCCGGGACTCAGCGACGCACTCCCCTGCGGGCGGGCGTGTCCTCTGGATCTCACCGGGCAGTCCCGCTCCCTGGCTTCACGCTCTGAGTCCAGGCCCACGTGCTGGAGACCCCGTCCTCCGTGCTGGCGGCTCTGACACCTCAGCTCCGCGGCAAGCCCTCTGTGGGTTTAGTAGCAAATTATTAGAGTTATTCCCAACCAAGCTGAACAAACACATTAAGTTTAGAATCTCTGCTCAGCCCAATCCAAAACTCTATTCCTTTCGTCCTGATCCAACTCCTGCAGGATCGACCCTCTTCCATCTTCCCTCGGTGTCCGTCTATGTAAATTGGCGTCGGAGGGTCTTGATTAAGGTAAGGAGAATAGTATGTAGTGCCTGGTGGCTGCAGTCAGTTTAACATCCGCCTCTTGATCTCAGCTCAGGTCTTGGTCTTAGGGTTGTGAGTCTAAGCCCTTTGGGGGCTCTGCACTGAGTGTGAAGCCTACTTTCAAAGTAAGTTGCGGGGGAGTGCCTGGTTGGCTGTCAGTTAAGCACCCACTCTTGATTTCAGATTAAGCCCCCGGTTGGGCTGAATGTGGAGCCCGCATAGGATTCTCTCTCTCCCTCTCTCTCTGCCCCCTCCCCCCTCAAATATCTTTTTTTTAATGTTTAATTTTAGAGAGAGAGACAAACAGACAGACAGAGACAGAGCACGATCAGGGGAGGGCCAGAGAGAGGGAGACACAGAATCCGAAGCAGGCTCCAGGCTCAGAGCTGTCAGCACAGAGCCCGACGTGGAGCCTGAACCCATGAACTGGGAGTTCATGGCTTGAGCTGAATTTGGACGTTTAATGGACTGAGCCACCCAGGGGCCCTAAAAAGTTTTTCTTTTTAAGGTAAAGAGAATTGTTGTACTACTTGTGTAACTTTTCAGTAAGGCTGAAGTTATGTCAAAACACCAAAGTGAAACAACAAAGAAACTGACAAGCCTTCAATATTCTTGTGATGTGTGTGGTGTTTTCTCCCTGGCCACCTCACGACCTGCTGTCTCCTGAATCTGGTTACGTATCTGAGAGGGGTGGTAGGGCCACGTTCCCAGGAGGACCAGGACTCCCCGGCAGGGCAGCTCCCTCGGGCGGCCATTACATCGTCCTCAGATAAGGGAGGGTCGGGGCGCCTGGGGGGCTCAGTCGGTTAAGCCTCCGACTTCGGCTCAGGTCAGATCTCACATTCGTGGGTTCAAGCCCCCCGTCAGGCTCTGTGCTGACAGCTAGCTCAGAGCCTGGAGCCTGCTTCCGGTTCTGTGTCTCCTTCTCTCTCTGCCCCTCCGCCTCTCATGCTCTGTCTCTCTCTGTATCAAAAATAAATAAAACATTAAAAAATTTTAAAAAAAGATAAGGGAGGGTTAACTGCACTTTACTGAAGGAAGGTTAGCAGAATGTAGAGTTTAAGGTCTCCAGCTTCATCAGAATCTGTCCATATGTCCTCTAAGATTTAGGTTCTTATTCCTTCCAAGTAAATGTCTTACTTTTTAATTAAATGTTTATTTATTTTTGAGAGGGAGAGAGGGAGACACAGAACCTGAAGTAGGCTCCAGGCTCTAAGTGGTCAACACAGAGCCTGATGTGGGGCTTGAACTCACGAACCATGAGATCATGACCTGAGCCGAAGTCAGATGCTCAACCGAATGAGCCACCCAGGTGCCCCTAAATGTCTTTTTTTTTTTAATTTATTTTGAAAGACAGAGAAAGAAGAGCAGGAGAGGGTCAGAGAGAGAGGGAGACACAGAATCTGAAGCAGCTCCAGGCTCTGAGCTGCCAGCACAGAGCCCGACACGGGGCTCGAACCCACGAACCGTGAGATCATGACCTGAGCCGAAGTAGGGTGCTCAAACGACTGAGCCACCCAGGCGTCCCTAAGTGTCTTATTTTTAACCTGAGACCCTCCTAGGTTATTCAATACTAATTGCAGTTCAGTTCTCTGAAGGTAGAAATTTCAAGTTTGGTTATGAGAAATCTTGACCATAAGGCTCCTAGAGATAAGAGTGTCTTTTAGGGCAAAGAAGTGTCTTTGGTCCTTTTCCCAGATCTTAAGCGGGGACTTTAAAGCTCTAAGCTCATTTTCTTTCTCCAAACTTTCCAGCGTACTCAGAGGCGGCCAACGAGGCTCCTTATGCTCCTACTTCTGCTAACACGTTCGACGGCAGCAAATATTTGGTTACACAAAGGCGTGGCTTCCGTAAGCATTTATCACAGATCTCTGCAAGGAAGAATTTAAGTGACTTTTGCCACCAAATGCCATGGAATACCAGCGTCCCCTTTACCACTGGCAATCATCATTAATGCATTTAAATTTAATCAGGGGCACGTGGGTGGCTTAGTCGGTTGGGCTTCTGACTTTGACTCAGGTCATGATGTCACAGTTCATGTGTTCGAGCCCCACATTGGACTCTGCACTGACAGCTCAGAGTTTGGAGCCTGCTTTGGATTCTATGTCTCCCTCTCTCTCTGCCCTGCTTGCACTGTCTCTCTCTCTCAAACATAAATACACACTAAAAAAAATTTTTTTTAATGAATTTAATCAGATCAGGGCATCTGGGTGGGTCAGTCGATTGAGCGTCTGACTCAGGTCATGATCTCACAGTTTCGTGGGTTTGAGACCCGGGTCTGGCTCTGTGCTGGCAATTCGGAGTCTGCTTGGGATTCTTTCTCTCCCTCCCTCTGCCCCTCCCCTGCCAGCACCGTCTCTGTCTCTGTCAAAATAAATAAATAAACTTAAAATTAAAAAAAATTAAGCAGATCAGAGAACCAATTCAGATTCCGCTTCCCCGTGGAGTCTGGGGTGGGGTTTTCTATCAGGAGCTCGGTGTGGAAGGAGCTGGGGAGCGAGGCCAACAGAGACGTCAGGGAATCAGAACGGGGGTCACCGCAGGGGACGTCAGGCACCTGGCCCTGACGCGGGGCCTCTTGCAGGCCCACCAGGCGGTGGGGGGCGGTCCCGGGGCGCTGCTGGGCCGGAGCGGGACGGGCAAGCCCGCGCTCGCCCCCACTTACGTTTGCAACTGTCACCCCATCTCCTGCAAGGACCTTCAGAAACAGTGCTCGCTGCTTCACTCCTGCCGTGCAAATCCCCGCACACTCCTCTTCCGACCTAGTCTAACCTGCACCGTCCCGGGGAGGAGCGTGCGGCTCCCAGAAGTCCAGCCTAACCCAGTTCTCCTAACCGCCACCCCCTCCACGACCCCCTGGCATGTGAGCCTGGCCGGGATCCTGGGTTGGAAAACAACCCGTGAAAGGTGTTTTGGGGAAATTAGAATGATTTTTTTTTCTTTTCTTCTTCTTCTTCTTCTTCTTCTTCTTCTTTTTCTAAGTTTATTTATTTTGAGAGAGAGAGAGAGAAAGCACGTGCACACGGGGGAAGGGGCAGGAGCGGGAGGGAGAGAATCCCGAGTTGACTCCACGCTGTCAGCACTAGTCCGACACCGGGCCTCTCCTGAACCGTGACATCACGACCTGAGCCCAAGTCAGGAGTCGGACGCTCAGCCGACTGAGCCACCGGGCATCCCTGGGGTGATTTTTATACGGATTAGCTGTTAGATAATCAAAAGGAGTGAAGGTTAATTTTTATGCTTGGAAACGGCATGATGGTTAAGAATGTCCTTTTTAGAAGCTGGGTACTTAAGTATTTGGGGGTGAAGTTTCACCTGGTTTAGCATTTGCTTCTCTGGTGGTTTTTAGCTGTTGAGTGAGAATGGCAAAATGTTCACAGCTGCTGAATCTAGGCGGCGGCTCGTTTCAACTTTTCTGTTTGAAATGTTTAAGAAAAAAACAATGGGGAAAATGAAAGACTGCCCCTGAATCTGACCTTCTCTAGAGGCTTCTGCTGCCTCTTCTCCCCTCCTACCCGCTAAATCTACCCCGCTGCTCCCACGCATCTCCAGGTATGTCCCCCCTTTTATAAATGCATCATTTTTAAATATAGGTTACCTAGTAATTCATTGCATGGATGTGTATTTATTTAACTACACGTTTGGATGAAATGCGGTAGAAGAGAAGTTCCTACATGAAACCAGTAACCTGAACAAAAAAGGGATTTGACACATCCGGCGATTAGGGGAGGAAGAAGGGTTCAGCCTGGGGACACCTGCGTGGCTTAGCTGTTTAAGGTCCGATTTTGGCTCCGGTCATGACCTTACACTTTGTTAGTCTGAGCCCCGCGTCGGGCTCTGTGAGGACAGCTCAGAGCCTGGAGCCTGCCTGGGATTCTGTGTCTCCCTCTCTCTCTGCCCCTGCCCCTCCCCAATTTGTTTTCCCTCCCTCTCTCTGGCCTCAAAAATAAACAAACAAACAAACAAAAAAAAAGAGTTGAGGCATGAACTGTGGGTACAAGTCAGGGTAAAATGGCAGGGAAGGGACTCTACCAGGGAAGGGACTTTACTTCTGGCCTATTTTAGGGAACAAAACAGAGAGCCTAGAAAACAGTGATCCAAGAGTGAAACCAAATTGAGCCAACTGATAAATGCGAGAAGTTCCCACTAGAGTAGCACGGCCGGGCAGCCCTGCAGCCGCCAGTCTGCGGCCCGGCCGCCAGGAACAAGTGAAAGCAGCAAGTGGGCTCCCTGGTCTTGGAGGAGAAAGCCCCACGGGGTTCCCAGCGATGAGAGAAAGTGACCCAAGCAAGTGCTGATGAAATCCTGCCAGAAGACGGTTCGAGGTCCATCACGGCTCATCCTTGGCACGCCCACCGCTTCCGCTTCCCCTACCTGTTTCTCATATGTGGAGACCAGGCTGTAGCCCCCTGTCCTTTCTGAGAGTCCTCACCCACCCTGCCCATCTTCTTCCCTTCTCAGTTTCTCGCGCCCCCGACGTGTTCCACTCAGACCGCCGCTGTCCACAGGAACGTGATGGTCTGTCTGCGTAGAAACCCTTAAAATGGGCTGTACCACCCGGATGGTCTCCACCTGTTCCAGAGCATAGAACCTGTCCACGTCCGTTCATCTTCACTGCCAAGTGCGACGTGTGTGTTTGTGGCTCTGTCTGCGGCTCAGGCCAAGTATTCTTGAAAATAAAATAAATGTAAATAAGCTTAGAGGCATAATTTGCTTTACAGAAATCTAGTGAGCGGTGATTCAAGAAACAACAAGTTTTTTCGTCCAAGTCCTTCAACTGGCAACTTCAGTCTGGGATCCCGTGTGCTGCCCGGACCTCTGAGCGTTCTGCTGTTTCACTACTACTCAGTACTGTTCAGGGGTGCTTTTTTTTTTTCTCTTGGTGCTTTTTAAACGTTTGAATATTCACCGTGGGGTATGGTCATTTGTAGATACTTCCACAGAAGAAACGCGAAGAGAGGAGATGTGAATGTTGCAGAAAACACTGACAAGAAGTGAGAAACTGGTCTCAACCAGAATTTGCAAAAGTCATACCAATTTCAACACTAAAACCAAATTGTTATAAACGGAAATGAGCTCATGTGAAGCAACATGTACCCGCGGGCCTAACGAAAATGCTTTTAGATGCGTTTTTAGCAATTCAACTCTGATCAGGGCAGACATACCGGTTCCTTTTCCACCTGGGACATCCGTCATCAAACAAAAAATGATGACCCTGAGGGTCATCAGTCTTGGGTGCTTAAAATGTTCATTTTAAGAAAAGTTTTATTTATGTCTTAAAATAATTTTTTTAAGTTTACTTATTTATGATTGAGAGAGACAGAACACGAGCGGGGGAGGGGCAGAGCGAGAGGGAGACGCAGAACCCAAAGCAGCTCCAGGCTCTGAGCTGTCGGCACAGAGCCCCACATGGGGCTCGAACCCATGGACTGTGAGACCATGACCTGAGCCGAAGTCAGACACTCATCTGACTGAGCCCCCCGGGCGCCCCAGGAATGCTACCTTTTAAGTGCTGAATATTTGTAGCATCCTCTTTCAATGTTTTACATATTTTTTATTTGGGATTTATTTTGTGTTAACTTTTTAGAGGTTGTCTTTTAGTGTTTTCTATTGACAAATGACTATATCAAGTACAGGTCATGTTTAAATGTTATTGAAATATATGATATTTTCAAAAGACTTTTCGATTTTTATTACTTAATTATTTAAGGCTCCATAACCAATGTGGGGCTTGAACCGTCAACTCCAAAATCAAGAAACGCACGCTCTACTAACTGAGCCAGCCAGGAGCCCTGAAATATGTAATTTTGTCACAATATTTGGTTGACAATAATGATAAATGTGCGTTTCTTACGTGGCTTTGTTTTGAAGTGGGTCATTTATTTGAGAGCGAGAGCGAGCGAGCGAGCGAGCGGTCAAGCGGGGGAGAGAGAGAATCCCAAGCAGCCTGACCCTCAGCATGGGGGCTCATGTTGCCCCAGCCTGGGGTCAAGACCTGAATAGAAATCAAGAATCGGACCCTCAGCTGGCTGAGCCATCCAGGCGTCCCTACATTGCTTTTTTAATTTTTAATTTATTTTAATGACTTTATTTTTTAAATATTTATTTATTTTTGAGAGAGTGCAAGCTGGAGAGGGGCGGGGGGGGGGGCGGGGATCTGAAGCGGACTCTGCGCTGACAGCCCGGAGCCGATGTGGGGCTCTAGCTCGGGAACCGTCAGACTATGACCTGAGCTCAGGTCAGACGCTGCATCGACTCACCCACCCAGGCGCCCCGTGCCTTGGTTCATAGCAAACCTCTGAAACTTTTGGTATACACCTATCACAGAAAACTGATGCACTGTTTACTATCATGATCGCTTATTATTTTTATTGTTTTAAGGTTGTTTCTCTTTTTAAGTAAACTGTATCAAACGTGGAGCTCACACTCACAAGGCCGAGATCAGATGCTCTGCAGACTGGGTCAGCCGGGATTACTATTACTTAAAACACTCAAGGGGCACCTGGAGGGCTCGGTCACGTGAATGTCCAACTTCGACTCAGGTCGTGATCTCACATTTGTGGGTTTGAGCCCTGGGATAGGGCTGACAGCGGAGCCTGGAGCCTGCTTGGGATTCTGTGTCGCCCTCTCTCTCTGCCCCTCCCCCACTTGACCTCTGCCTGTCTGTCTCTTTCTCTCAAATGAATATAAAATTTAAAAAGTTTTAAAAAGAATATAAGACATGTAAATAAAGTGTTATAAAAACTATAAAATTCCGTATAATGTTAAGAATTCCTGGGACTTTCTTTTTCTATTTTGTAACTTTATTTTATTTTGAAAGAGACCAGGACAGCACGAGTGGGGGAGGGGCAGAGAGAGGGAGAGAATTCCAAGCAGGCTCTGTCATCGCAGAGCCCAACACACAGCGGGGCTCGAACACACACATCAAGACATCATGACTTAAGCGGAAACCAAGAGTCGGACGCTTAAGTGACGGAGCCACCTGGGTGCCCAGGGATTTCTATTTCTCATCCCAGAATCCGGAGGAGTGGCTGTTAGGTAGTTTTGGAAGCTGGTCACGAGCGCACAGTAGGTCATAATACTGTTGTATCTGTTTACATGTATGTTTGCATTTTTCTGTAATAAGCCAAACAACACTGGATCATGCTCCATTCCTGCCCAAACTCCTGCGGCGGCGTCCTAGGGCCCTCAGGGTCAGGCCGCCGGGTCGCCTCCCGGACCCCAGGACCCCAGCGTCTGGCTCCCTCCTCTTTCCAGCAACACCTGCCTCCTCTCAGTTCCTCAAACTCACCAACACTGTCCTGCTCGCTTCAAACACTTCCATTGTTTCCTAGGCCGACTCCGACTCACCCTCAAACGGGAGTGCTTCTCGGAGGCGTGGCTGGCGCGGCCTCCTCCCCGCTCCCACCACCGAGCTAAACGGAAACTCGGCCACAGTGCCTTCTCGGCGCTTCCCGCAGGTTGTAGCGACATCCGTGGACTCGCTGGTTTCGTGGCGTCGGCAACGGCAGAGTTCTCCTCTCCCCGGTCTTGCCTGCACCTCGGACGCGTGGTAGAAATAGGACACAGTGACTCGAGGTGTGAACAATCCCAGCTGCCACGGGAGGCAGACAGTCACAAGGAGGAAATGCAGCAAAGTTCTCCTTACTGAGCACAGGACTCTCAGCGGTCACCAATTTTTTTTGGGTGTCGCTCACAAATGCGGAATCTCACACAAGGTCCACATCGAGCTGGCTACTTGCTGCTTCTGGAGGCCACCTTTCTTCCTAGCAGCTTCCTTAAATCTCAAGCGGATGCTTCAAGGCTGGCAGTGCACGGAAAGTAAACGGAGGAGACGGAAGAGACATAGCAACCAAGTGCAGTTTGCCGAGACTTTCCAATCCGACTCTGGTCCCAAGACTTAGGGCTGCTCGGTTTGCTTTGTCCATACTACTGTACTGTATTACCGTACTGTACTCCATCTCTTGGATCGAGATTAAGTTTTTGGTGCAAATACAAGAGAGGACTTCACTACAGACCCTACCGATATTAAAAAGACAACAATGGAACATTATAAAAAATTTTACACCGATAAAAATTTAACAACTTGATGAAATGAATACACTCCTTGAAAGACACTAATGATCACAACTGACTCCGGAAGAAATGAAACACCTGAAGGTCCTATATCGATTAAATAAATTGGATTGGTAATGAAAAATCTTTCCTTAAGCCCGGATGGCTTCATTGTTAACAAAATAGTAGCAAACGGAATGCAGCAGGACCTAAAAGGATCACACGGTCTTCCCAAGTGGGTTTATTCTAGAAATGCAAGATGGTTTAATATTTGAAAATCAATTCATGTAATTTATCATATTAACAGAATAAAAGAGGAAAAGTCATATGATTATTTTGGTAGATACAGAAAAAGCATTTGGCCAAATCCAAAACCATTTTTTTTTTTTTTTGAGCCAAGAAAGCCTTTATTGGGATCTGCGATTCCTGGGCGAGGTTCCGTGACTCCGGGAGTGGGGAGTCAGGGAAGTCGCCCAAATCCAAAACCATTTTATAACAACAACAATAACAACAACAAAACTCTCACTAAGATTTTTTTGGTCCGAGATTCGCCTTGTGTACAGCCTAGCTTGCATGCTTCCCGCTGTGTGCCCAGGTTCCCCCACACCAATCCTGAAGAAGTCCACGGTCAACCGTAAGCACATATTTGGGTGCCTGTAATGGGTCAGGCAATGTTCTAGGAACTAAAGGTACAGTTATGAATGAGCGGATGAAGTCCCCACCATGTAAAGTTTGCGTTCTTCGGAACAGGTTTGATTTTATTAAAGATTCTGGGGGAACGCCTTCCATTTTCACCGTCCTCAGCCCATCTTCAAAGCTTCTCTTCCCCAAATCTCCACAGTTTCTTGCAGGTTATAGGATAAATGATGACTCCACCTACAAGTTCCTTTGGTGCCTAGGACGTCACTTGGTTGGGCTCTGGAGTCTTGGCCCCCTTTAAAACACAGAGTCTGACTTACGATCTTTCCCACATCTTGAACTTTAGTTCACATTTAAGTCCCTTCTCCTTGAGGGAGCACTAGGTAGGAGAGGGACACTTTTCTCTCTGTCGCTTCTGAATCCGGCACCATATGCCCAAGTGCTAAATTAATCATTATCTTCTTGCTCTAAACCTTAAAAAAAAGCCAACCTTATTGAAATATGATTCATTTACCATTTAAAGTGGATAATTTAGTGTTTTAAGATTCTATTTAAAGGGCTGTGTGACCATCACAACAGTCTTATTTGAGAACATTGTCATCCCCCTTGAAGAAATCCCATGCCCGTCAGCAGTCAACCCCAAACGCTTGTACAGTGTCCCTGTCACTGTCTAGGCTGCTTTTCTCAGACCCAGCCTAGTGCCTCTCTCTCCCGGGCTTCAGCCTGATGCACACAGTCTCTAAGATACACCTTTTTAAAATTCTTTTTTTGTTTTTGAAAGAGTGAGAGAGAGCGAGAGAGGGTGAGTGAGTGAGTAGGGGAGGAGCAGAGAGAGGGGACACACAGAATCCGAAGCAGGCTCCCGGCTCCGAGCTGTCAGCACAGAGCCCCATGCGGGGCTCAAACCCACGGACTGTGAGATCATGACCTGAGCTGACTAAGCCACCCAGGCGCCCACTGGACGTACACTAAGATGTATCTTTGAACTTGACCTTCAGTTTTCCGCTCTCTGCCCTTCGTGGGTGGCATTTCTACAACCTCCACCTTCCCCGCCTTGGATGCCAGCAGGCGCATCTAGGGCTCCAGCTCCTGGGGAGGGGGCTGCAGACTACATTGCACTGAAGTCCTTACTTCTTTGTGCTTTTCAGCTAAATGAGCCTATACATTTCCTTTATTCTTTAAGCCAGTTTGCACTGGATTTATTGTTAAACTGATTTGGGATCCGACTAAGGATTCATTTATCGTTTTTTAACAGCTATATTGAGATATAATTTACATATATACAACCCATCTATTAAAGTATCCACACAGATTAATGGTTTTTAGTAGATTCAGAGACGTGCAACCATTACCAAAATCAATTTTAAAATATTTTCGTCATCCCCAAAAGACACCCTGTACCTATGAATAGTCAGTACCTATTTCCCCCCATACTAGACCTCTGAGCTCCAGGACTGTAAGACAATACATTGTTTTGTTTTTTAAGGACTTTATTTTTAAGTAATCTCTGCACCCAACATGGTGTTTGAATTCACAACTTCAAGATCAACAGTCACACGCTCCACTGCCTGAGTCAGCCAGGTGCCCTGATAAACTAAGTTTGTGGTAGTTTAATTATGGCAGCAATAAGAAATGACTAAAGAAGTTATTAGACATCTGTATGTCTTCTTTGGAGAAATATTTATTCAAATCTTTGTTCATTTTCCAATTGAATTGTTAATCTTTTTATTGTTGAGTTGTACGAGTTCTTTATTTATTCTGGGTATAAGTCCCTTATCAGATAGATGATTTGCAAATATTTCTCCACATTCTGGGGGTTGTCTTTTCACTTTCTAGGTCATGTTCTTTGAAGTACAGAAAATATTTAATGTTGATGCAGTCTAATTTATCTATTTTTCTTTTGGTGTCTGTGTTTTTGGCGTCTTATTTAAGGTTTCGTCTAACCTAAGGTCGTGAAGATTTCCTCCTGTGTTTTCTTCTAAGAATTTTATAGTTTTAGCTTTTACAATTAGGTCCATGATCCAGTTTAGTTAATTAAAAATTTTTTAATGCTTTTTTATTTTTGAGAGAGAGGCAGAGTATAAGCAGGTAAGCATTAGAGAGAGAGAGGGGGACGCAGAATCCGAAGCAGGCTCCAGGCCGTAGGCACAGAGCCGGTTGCGGGGCTCGAACTCAAAAGCCATGAGATCATGACCTGAGCTGAAGTCAGACATTTAACGGGCTGAGCCGCCCAGGCGCCCCCAGTTTAGCTAATTTTCATGCATGATGTGAGGTGGGACCCAGTTTCACTCTTTTGCGTGTGGATATCCAGTGGTTCCTGCACCATTTGTGGAAAAGACCATTCTTCTCCCTTGAATTTTCTTAATACCCTTGTTGAAAATCAATTGACCATAAATGGAACAATCTATTTCTGGACTCTCCAATCTCTTCTACCAATAGGCCTATTCTCGTGCCAAGACTGCATGTCTTGTATGTCTGTAGCCACTTATTATTTTTAAATAAAATTCTTATTATAAGGACAAACATTATCATTATAGAACGTAAGAGGGAAAAGGCAAGAAGAAGGAAAAAGAAAAAGTTGCCAATGATTCCAATCTCCTAAGACGCCCCTGTTAGTAAATCAGGATATTTTCTCCCTTCCCTGCTTCTAGGTTTTGGGGGTTTAATTTTTAACATATTTGAGATTTTAACATATATATGATTTGGTATTTTTCTCTTTTTACTTAACATTGCAATAAGAGCAATTCCCCGTGTTACTGGAAACTTGGCAAAAGATCTAATGGCTGCATTAATATTCCACTGTGGGAGCGTACTGAAATGTATTCAATCTCTTCTTTTTTGACATCTAAATTGTTTCCAACTTATTTTTCAGTCTTATAAACAAGACTGCATCTTTGTGAGTAAAAATTTTAATCTATTTTGGATCATTTTCTTGGGATAATTGAACAGCAATGGAATGATGCGCACCACGAGATTGGCCCTCTAAAAGTAGTGTCAATTGCACAGCCACTAGCAGAGCATATGGGTGGCCAGTCCACTGGATGGTCTTCGTTTTCTTTTCTTTTCATTTCTTTTTTTAACTTTGCAAGTTCGATATATAAAAAACGGTACCTGGTTTTTAAAATTTGCATTTCTTTTGTTATTAGTGAACTTGAACATTTTCCCACGTGTCTTTTAGCCTTGTATATTTCCTCTTTTGTGAACTGTTCATGTTCATTTGTTTTTCAGTGGGGTCCTCGTCTAATTCTGACTGATCACTCTGGATCCTGGCTTTCCTATCAGTAACAAATTCTTACCAAACCTGGGTCATTTGTTCAGAACATCCAGAAAGAGGCTTTCTGAGTAAAGAGAATATTAAAGAATATATAGGTGTCTGGAAAGGGGCGCTTCTTCAGAATGTAGAGAGATGAAAAACTGGGGTCAGAGTAAACACATCCATTTCTGAAAGGGGTATTGGCCCTCTCTGACCAGCTCCAATGGCCAGAAAAGTGGACAAAAGTAGCCCTGAGCAAAGCACTGGAGTCTTGAGAATTTCCATACGGGCACTTGGCGGGCACAGTTGGTGGAGCATGTGGCTCTTAATCTCGGGGTTGTGAGTTTGAGCCCCATGTTTGGATGTAGTGATTGCTTAGATAGATACATTTTTTAAAAATCTCCAAGTTTAAGTTCCCAATGTCTTACGTATAACCTTGAACTTAAGCTTCTCAGGGCTGTCCTAAAGATCTCAGTGGTCTTGTATGTGGGAACCTCCCAGGGGGTGTTGGGGACATTGCAGAAGCTATGGGAAGCCATTATCTATTTATGTCCAACACAGGAAAACAAAGCCTCACCTTAAGCTGCCTTAGGACAGCTGTGGGTTCCGTCTGGTAAGGACTAGCCAACTGTCAGAGGTGTGAGTCTGGGGAACAGATCATTGTAAAAATCTGTGCACGTCTCTTTGGTTGCTTTGTAAGAAGATTATAACTCCTTGATAACTCTTTGTCTGTAAGAGGTGTGTCCTAATAGAGAACGGGAAGGGCTAACTGGTTTGGACTCCAGCTGGCCCATGGAAGGTGATGTAAGGCGAGAAGGTGTGAGCTCATGGGGCCATGACCTCATCCAGCCACTTCTGAATCAGACAAGCCCATTAGCAGGCAGGGATTCTGGGTATGAGTGGGAATCCCATAAAAGTCACACTACAGGCCTGAAGGTAAGCGGGGGAATACCAGACCGGAACCTGACATTTCATATAGCATCCCAGGCAGGACCTTTTCAAAGAAACAAGAACTGAAATGTAGCTTGAACGAGCATGCAAAGCAGGCCGCTATTTCAGTCTGAATCATGAGCAGGGGCCACGGTGGGCCGTCTGAAACCGGGCGGCAGAAGAAAACTGAACGCTCAGGCATAAGCCGCATGTCAGAAAGAATTGAAACTCTCCCGGCTACTGGTCAGTTCCAGGCATTAGCTGTGCTGGGAACCGGGCCAGGAAGCTGAGTTTTATAGCATTTTCTTCCTGGCCAGGGCCACGCCACAGTGATATGCTACCCACCCTTGGATTCCCGCAGTCCCCTGGCCTATCACAGGACCGCGGCCCGCGAGGCTCAGCCTGGCACTGCGGTGGCCTCCGTCACCTGCGCTCTGCCCCTCCCCCGCAGCCTTGCCAAGGAGCCCACATGCCCAGACCAGGCGCAGAGCTGTGGCTCAGGTGGCCGGCCACGTCATGTGACCCAAAGTGTTTATGTTCTCTGCAGTCCGGCGACGCAAGGACCTGCCCATGACCCTCAAGGGTGTCCCGCCTTCTTTGCCCTCTGAGAAGTGAAAAGCTGTCATGAAAACAAAACAGAAAGATTTCCGATGGGAAAACATTTTCAGGCTTCCTTCTCTCCTGCCCTTTTCTACGAGGTCATCTTCCTCCCGCCCCTCACAGCTCCTGCGCATTTCTGCTTCTGGAAAGGCCTTTCTGAGCGCTGAAGACCCACTCCTTCAGGCTCCAGGCCATCTCTGCTGTGACCGAGACAATCTTCACTCAGGGCCCAGCTTTCTCCTAACCAGGGGGAGCCGAGGGCGTGCTTAGAGAACGTAAATAGAATTTAATATTAGTTTAAGTCACACCCAGGTCTTCTGTACATAGTAGGTACTATGTACAGAATGTATTTAATGCAGTTGAAATAAAATATAAAATACCATACCTGAGAGCCAAGGCAACTTTAATTTTTTTAAGGTTCATTTATTGTGAGAGAGAGAGACCATGAGCGGTGGAGCGGCAGAGAACTGAGAGAGAGAGAGAGAGAGAGAGAGAATCCCAAGCAGGCTCCATGCTGTCAGTACAGAGCCCGACTTGGGGCTCAGTCTCACAAAACGTGAGATGGTGATCTGAGCCAAAATCAAGAGTTGGACATAACAGACTGAGCCACCCAGGCGCCCCTAATTTTTAAATTATCTATGCACACATAATTGTTAAAATATCAGGATCTTGGTTTAGACAGATCTAAGTGAAATGCAGGCTTAACCATTTGCTAGTTGTGACCATGGACAAATCACTGCACTTCTCTGAATCGCCTTATTTTCTAAAACGAAGACAATAATAACACGTCCCTCAGGGCTCTTGAGAGGATTGTGACACTCCGTGTAAATGAGGCTCTTGTTCATGCTCACGGGCAGTTAAGGGAGCAGCGTTCTGCGCGTGTCTGATCTTTCCTGTGCTCTGTCTCTGAGCCTCTGCTTCCTGACCATGATCCGTGCGGGTGGGGCCAGGACGGACCCCTGGAGGAGTGGGACTGCCCCGCCGCCTGATCCTATGTGCCTCATCCCAAGAGAGCTCAGGCACAGTCTCATGGTGTTTGGGACAACCCTGGGAGAAGGGCCTGGATCATTGGTTTTGAGACAGAGAATTAATATCCGTGTGATGAACCAAGCGTGCTGCATCAGGCCTCGATGTGGAGTTGTGGAGCTCTAGGAAGCTTGTTCGTTTATTTATCTGTTTACTCACCCTAAATTTACAGAGCCCCTGTTATGTCTGGGGCTACAGTGTGGGGACACATGTGTGTTCTCTTTCCCCCTGAGCTTACAGTTTAAGGACTTAACCTAAAGAAGTAATGAGGCAGTTTAATTAGCATTCATTGAAAAACAATTCAGTTCAACGATGTGAAGGAACATTGTGTTTTATGAGACAAAACCATGAACTCCAAGGCTTAGGTCTTGGCAGAGAACACCTAGACGGCAGGAGGGGCTGAGCACACACCCCTGTGCTGGTCCCGGGTCCCTGCCTTCAGGCCTCCTGTCTTTGCTGTCCCCTTGCCAATCCTCTAGCCTAGACAGAGATTTTAAAACGTTTGTCTGTAGATGAAATGGGATGGAGTCCTCAACAAAAGATTTTCCTAAAAATAAGGGAGAACAAAAAGACATCGTTGAAAGCAGGATGAAGCCATGTTATGGCCTGAGAAATTATAGTGCTTACTAAACTTGATCGTTAATCGTATATGTGTGTGTGTGTGTGTGTGTGTGTACATATATATGATGACCCAGCAATGCTGTTCCCAGGAACGCACCCAATGTGCATTTCTTGTGTACATCTGTTCACTAAAACCATATACTAGGGTGCTAAGAGCAGAAGCATCTGTGAGAGCCAAATATTAGAAACAAACCAAATGTCCATGTGCAATGGAATGGGCAAGTTAGGGTGTCTCACAGGAGGGAATACTCACTACACAGCACAGAAATGGGCACACGACAAACACATGTAGCAAGTGGGTGCGATTCAGGACACAGTGTTAAGCGAGAAAAACCAGCCACCGAAGGAAATGTACTGTACAGTTCTACTCACCGAAAGTTCCAGATCAGGCGACATTCATCAGTGGTGTTTGAAATCAAGATAATAACTGAGGTTATCTCTTGGATGGGAATGCATCAAGATACACACTTAGGATCTGTGCGCTTTCCTACATGTATATATGCTTCAACAAAATGGTTTTTTTAAGAAAACGGTACAGAGAGGTCTGATCTCCGGATTGTCCCATAGCTAACTCACTCACAAGCTTGGTCTGAGAGGCCAAGCACTTTGCGTACCAATATATGTCCCGTTTTCTCACGCCTTGGAGCACATGGGAGCAGGTGTGGTCTTCTCTTCCACCACACGAGAGCAGGTCTAGGCGGTTTTGTCCCCTTGGGGGCTTAGCTTCCTGTCTCTCTGGGTCTCCCAGCCAGTTCCTGTGTTCCAACCAAGAAATATTCCAGAGCCCGGAAGGTTGGTAGGACTGGCAAGTAGGCATATGTTTTGGGTGAGACCGCAGCCTCTATATTTAAGAGAGGCGCTGCCCCCAGGATAAGCCCAATAATGAAATGATATGTTAGTAAAACAAGAGGGCTTGCGAGCGCTCGGTCCGCTCTCTCCGCGCCCCGCCCCCCCAGGAAGTAAGCTCCGGGAGATCAGGGGTTCGGTTTCATGCCCCGTCTGGTTGTACGTGACTCGTGGCTGCTGTAGTCCCGGCACCTGGAACAGCCCCTTGTACACAACAGCCACTCAGTAAATATTTCTTTAATGAAATAACTATTTTCAAAGAAAAGCAGCATAGCGCAGAGGATGAGAGTCTGTGTTCTAGAATTAGATTGCGGAGGGCCAAATCCCAGCTCTGCCACTTGCTGGCCGTGAGGTGTGGGATGAACTAGTTAATCTATCGATGCCTCAGGTTCCTCATCTGTCAGTGGACGTAACGCTGGCATCTTCCTTCCAGGCTCCTGTGACGTCTCTGACACATCCGGAGCGGCTTGGTGGGCGGCCGGCTGAGTGCAGGCTCATCCCACCAGCGCAGGAGACAACAGCCTTCCGACTGAGACCACACGCAGCAGAGTAAGTAATAACCAGAGGTGCTAGGAGAAACAAAATACATTAAATGAAGGAGATGTTTTTAAATGTTAATTTATTCTTGAGAGAGACAGAGAGAGAGAGAGAGAGAGACAGAGTGTGTGTGTTAATGGGGTGGGGGCAGAGAGAGAGGTAGAGAGAGAATCCCAGGCAGGCTCCGCGCTGTCAGTGTGGAGCCTGACACAGGGCGCGAAACTCAAGAACCATGAGATCGTGATCCAAGCCGAAATCAGGATTGCTTAACCAGCTGGGCCACCCAGGTGCCCCTAAATGAAGAGGACTTAAAATTATTAAAATTTAAGATTGCAGAAAGATGTTTCGTAGGTATAGACAGGCTTATTCTAAAATCATATGAAAAGGCAAAGGAGTTAAAATAGCTAAAGCATTTTGAAAAAAAGAAAGTGGGAGGAATCATTCTTGCTCATGTTACAGCTGACAGTACAGCTACAGACTCATTACAAAGCTACGGTAATCAGCCCTGCATGGACTGACGGACACATAGATCAATGGAACAGACCAGAGAACCCAGGACCATATGAATATGGCCACACGCGTTTTCATAAAGAGAAAAAAGTAATTCAAAAGAGGAATGGTGGGTGGGGCCCCTGGCGGGTCAGTCCGTCAAGTGACCGACTCCTGATGTCAGCCATCATGATCTCAATGCGGAGCCTGCTTGGGATTCTGTTTCTCTTTCTCTCCGTCTGCCCCTCAGCTGCTCTCAGCCTCTCTCAAAATAAATACAAATAAACTTAAAACAAAAAAGAGGCGTGACGGTCTTTTCAACAAACGGCACCAGAGAAATTGGACATCCATAAAGACAAGAAGAAGAAAAACTTGACCTAAACCTCACACTGTATACAAAAGTTAATTCAAAATGGAACGTGAATTGATAAGTAATACGTGAGAAAAGTCAACCACTGAATGATGCCATTTGCATGACATTCTCAAAATGACAAAACAACAAGAGTTGGAGAAGTGGTGTTAGAGGACAGAGCCTCTGTGTGTGTGTGTGTGTGTGTGTGTGTGTGTGCGCGCACGCGCGTTGCTCACAAATGTAAAGGGATAGCACAAGGAAGTTCCGTTGTGACAGACAGTGCTTAATCCTGACTGTGGTAGGGTTCCACGAATCTGTACACAATTTAAAATTACGTAGGACCTCACACACACACACACACAAGTGAGTGGATGTAAAAAAGTGGCAAAAATTGAATAAAGTCTGTAGTCTAGTTAAAAATCTTGTCCCAGGTCACCTGGGTGGCTCAGTCAGTTGCGTATCTGACTTTGGCTCAGGTCATGATCTCACAACTCAGGAGTTCGAACCCTGCTTGAAATTCTGTCTCCCTCTCTCTCTGTCCCTGCCCTGCTGGCACTCTGTCTGTCTCTCTCAAAAATAATTAAACCCTAAAAAAAAGAAAAAAAAAAGTATTGTTCCAACGTCAGTCTCCTGGCCTTCATATTGCACTATAATTAGGTAAGATGTTACCGTTACGGGAGGTTGGATGAAGGGCAAACAGGACTCTGTGGACTGTTGTTTCAGCTTTCTGTGAGTCTGTAACTATTTCGAAATACGAAGTTTTAAAAAATGTAGAACATTTCTCATAGCACTTGCTACATAGTAAGTGCTCAATAAACCTTAACCATTATGGGGGCGCCTGGGTGGCTCAGCCAGTTGAGCATCTGATTTCAGCTCAGGTCATGATCACACGGTTTGTGGGTTCGAGTCCCGCATCAGGCTCTGTGCTGACCGCTCAGAGGCCGGAGCCCGCCTCAGATCCTGTGTTTCCTTCTCTCTCTGCTCCTCTCCTGCTCGTGCTCTCTCTCTCACTCTCAAAAATAAAGAAACATTAAAAATATTTTTAAAAACATTAACCACTATTCTTTTTTATGTTGTTGTTCTTATAATTATTATAACAGGAAAATTCTTCATTTATACTCTGCCTAGCACAGAGTGAGCAATCAATCTGTGTTGGATGGATGGATGGATGGATGATAGGTTCAGGGAAAAGACGGAAGAGTGATAGATTTCAAAGTTGGGTCACACACACGAGGGCCCTAAATTCATATCTTTCAAGAAGAAGAAAATTAGGTCACACGGGAAACGTCCTTCGGGGGACTTGCATTCTGGCGGAGAAAACAGCCTGCAAACCCCTGCACGTCGGGCCTCGAGGACTGGTGGCTCTGAGCAGAGGCTCGAGGAGGAGGAGCTGGAGAAGGACCCAGAATATAATGGGGGGGAGAATAAAAACAGGCAGAAGAGGGTTCTGGGTGCATTCCAAGAGGCTGGTCCCTTGCTGTATAGGTGACGGGGCGTCCTGGACCCACCTGGAGGGTGACTCTGGCGGACAGTGGGACGGGAGGAGCGTCACAGAAGGGGCGTTGGCCAGATGCAAGCATCCCGTCTGCCGGTAAGAGACTAACCGTTGGTGCCTGAGTTGATAGACGTGTGTCTGCATTAACGGGACCGCAGTCGCACGGCCATAACCAACTTCTTTCTTGTTTGGATAAACTTTTTAGAGGAGGTGAGTCCTCACCAGTTACAAAAAGGAAATTTGAAAAGGTGAAGAAGGGTGTTTCAGGAGTCTCCGCGTCGAGCGCTATGTAGCCCTTTCCTTCAGAAATAGCTCTTCAGGTGCCCGGACAAAAAAGACACCTTGCAGGAGAAAAAAATATGTGTGAAACATTACGAGTGATTTCTGGGGCGCCTGGGGGCTCAGCCGACTCGAGTTCAGCTCAGGTCATGATCTCCCAGCTGTGAGTTGAGCCCCGTGTCGGCTCCGTGCTGGGCATGGAGCCGGCCCTTCCCCCTCCTCTCTTTCTCGCAGAAAAAAGAGAGAGAGAAGAGACAAAAGGAAAAAGAAATCACAAGAAAACAAGTGATTTCTGTAAAGCTAATTCAAAGAAACCCTGCAACCAGCCCACCTGAGGTCCAGTAAAGGATGTTATCATTCGGAGGTTGGCACTTCTCTTTATGTCTCCACCTGGCCTGTTTCCTGTTTCTAAGGCACTTTGGTTGCCGTGGAGATATAAACAAACACAGCTAGGCTCCCCTAGGGGCACTGCTGAATCCCACCCTGGGCTCTGCCAGCTGGTGTCCCCCCCCACGCCCCCCCTCACGGGCCCCCCTCCCCCGCCGACCCTTCCCCCGTCCGCTGCTGTCAGCCCAGCCACAGCCTTTGGCCACCAACCTGCCCCCCACCCCAACTTTCTCTCCCAATCTCCTCTCCTGGTGCGGTCACACCGCCTCCCAGGTTATCAATTCTCTGTGCAAACTCACGCTCACCACCGGGACTGACTCCTGCAGAGACTTGTTAAATGAAGTGTAGTGATTGGTCAGCATCGTGAGAGATGATAGATAGATATTGGTATACATTGGTTCAGTATATATTGATTGGAATTAGGAATACCTTGACATTAGGTATTGACATTTTGTTTCTTATTAGATAGTTGTATCAGGAAATAGTAATACATCTTTATGAGTAGAAATATAAATAACAGAGCATGAAGGAAGCAGTAAGATGCTTACAAGTTGGTACGAAATAATGATCCAAAACAATGAGTGGCCTGTGTAAAATTAAGACTTGGGTTACTCTTGGGGCGCCTGGGTGGCTCACTACGTTAAGCGTCAACTCTTGGTTTTGGCTCAGGTCACCATCTCTCAGTTCATGGGTTCAAGCCCCACATCGGGCTCTGGGCTGACAGTGAGGAGCCTGCTTGAGATTCTTTCTCTCTTCCTATCTCTGCCCTCTGCTGCTCCTGCTCTCCGCTTTCTCTCTTAAAGTAAATAGAATTTTTTAAACTTAGGGGAAAAAAAGCACTAGGTTACTCTGCAGCCCAAATACAGAGGAAGTAGGTGGAGAAGACCAGTCGCAGCCTGGGAGGCTCAGCAGTGAGCTACGGGGGCCCCGCTCCCTTCTCTCTCTCTCCTTCTCTCTCTCCTTCTTCCTGAGCTCCTCGTAACTTGGGGCGATGGCTGATCGCACACGCTGCAGGAGGCGGCGTTCCCAATATTTGCTAGAGCAACGCATCGACTGGGGAAGAGATTTCACTCTCTGCGCAGAAGCTCCTGGAAGGTCCTGAAGCAACAGGTGTGTCTAATGTCAGAGCCAAGTGTGAAGTGGGAACATGGGTGAAACGTTTCATCCACTGTGATCCGCACCATCAGCATGAAAATCCGTGTGTCGAGCACCTGCTTCTGCCTTGTGCTGCCGGGAGCAAATTCCACCGACAGGCGCCCTCCCAGTGACGACAGGGCAGAAGAGAACTCAAAAGGTGAAGCACAGACCTGCGGTGAGATGTGTTTACATCCTATATATAGGTGGAGGGAGTGTATTTTTAGGGTCGCAAGTTCTGGCCAAATGAGCTTAACATGAAAACACGAGCATTGCTCTACTCCACAGACCCACCCAAGGTCCTATCGCATCTTCGAGGTGGAACTGAAGACCTCACGAATACTAGAGCTTTCATAAAGACGACTAGCTTAGTTTTCACTGTGCACTGTCTTGTCATAAATCCACACCATCTTCCCTACTGGAGTCACTTTCCATTAGGACAGAGTCCCTGTAAAATCACCAGTGATCTGAGAACTTTGGGAAAAATCACGTTGGAGAGACAAGCTAAACACATAGGCAAGCACGGACTTTTGTAAGTACGTACAATTTTTCTAAATTGCTAACAATGGGGTGTAATAAAATTCGTAAAACTATTTATACACTACATGTGTCAGACGGCTGCACTTCTAAAGTTCTGTTATGTAGGACTTTTACAGTTTTTCCTGTTGCTTTTCCTGTTATCAGCTCCGACTTCTCTTTGCTCTTAGGAGAGAGCTCACTTAGCACAAACCCTCTTCCCTTGTAACAGTTTCCTTTTTTTTAATGTTTATTTTATTTTTGAGAGAGAGAGGGAGCATGAGCAGGGCAAGGGGCAGAGAGAGGGGGAGACACAAAATTAGAAGCAGTCTCCAGGCTCCTTGCTGTCAGCCCAAAGCCCAACGCGGGGCTCAAACTCACAAACTGTGAGATCCTGACCTGAACCAAAGTCAAATGCTTAACTGACTAAGTCTCTCAGGCGCCCCCCTTCTAGCAGTTTCTCATTGGCTGTGGACAAAGGATAAGTATTACTTACATGCGCACCACATCTCACCAATTATAAAGTGCTCGTCCAGGTGCACCTGGCGGCCCAGGCCGCTAAGCACCTGACTCGGTCTCGGCTCAGGTCAGGGTCTCACAGTTCACGGGTCTGAGCCCCCACACTGGGTCCTGCACCGGCAGCGCAGAGCCTGCTTGGGATTCTCTCTCTCCCCCTCTCTCTGTCCCTCGCCCACTAGTGTGCACATGCGCACACACACTCTATGTCTTTCTCTCAAAAGAAACACACAAAATAAAATCTTTAAAAAAATAGTTTCAGTTGAATTTCTGTCATTTGTAACCGAAAGCGCTCTGCCAAATATAAACTTCACATCAACACTTCTAGATAATAAGAATGTTGTTACTGGCTTTACCGGTTGAGAAACTAATGCCTTACGACGTAAATGAATATACTTCGTCATACGTAGAAAAAGAACTTCAACCCAGGTCTCACATTTCTTAATCTAGAGCTTTTTTGGCTATAATTTATTCCTTTTCTTTCTTTTTATCTTTTCCCTTTTCTTTCTTCCTTCCTTCCTTCCTTCCTTTCTTTGGAGAGACAGAAGGAGACAGAGCACAAGCAGGGGAGGGGCAGAGAGAGAGGGAGACACAGAATCCGAAGCAGCTCCAGGCTCCGAGCTGTCAGCCCAGAGCCTGACCCCACAAACTGTGAGACCATGACCTGAGCCAAAGTTGGATGCCCAACCGACTGAACCACCCAGGTCCCCCTATAATTCATTGCTTTTCAAATAACCAAATGTGTTAAAATGCTATAAAAAGCAAGAGAAAATGTGCTCTGAGAAAGGGCCCACGGGTAAGGCGTCACGTCTAAATAAATATTCAACGCTTCGTGAGCATTTGGGGAACAGATTTGCTGAGGTCAGACTCCGCCCTCTGCACCCCACAGCCGGCCAGAAGCTTTCAACATTCAGAGAAAGATTCCAGCCAGTAGGGGCCCCAAGAGGGCCTGGGGACAGATTTTCAAAATCAAAGGCCTTCAAAACCAGTTTTCAACGGTTTCAATTTGAACATTCTCGCCGCACTGGGTGAAGATTTGTCTTTCTTTCTTCTCTTTCTTTCCTTCCTTCCTGAATTCTTTCTTTCTTCCCTTTTTTCTATGTTTAAAAAAGTTTATGAGACATTACAAAAAAAAAAGAGTCTCTTTTACAAAAAAACAAAGATAGTATTCTCTTGCTTCCTCTGTGCCATTTTACTGCCTCATTTTCAACTCTTTTAATTGATTCCTTTAGACTTTCCGGCAGATCTTGAAAACACAGTTCTACTGTTACTTACTAACTTTTGTTTTAGGTATTATCTATTGGCTTCTCCACTATGGAAGATGAGAATGTATCTCTCACACACATCAGCACCGCAGGTTTGCGTGTCCCCTCTCCCATTCCCCAATATAATTTATCTGCATTTTGGTTGTTTAGTCTCATTGAGGTCCTTACGTCATGAAAACCATGTGAAAGCTATTCACAACTGAGTCACGTGTCCTAGAACGCACCGGATCGCTTTTTCTTTCTTGGAGAACTGATTTATACTTGTTTGTTTGTTTCGTTTTCTACGTACTCATTAAGTCAGCCCCAAACGCTCCTCCAGCAGTGAACTCCTCACCCAGCACACTGGGTCCTTGGGGGGCCTCTCGCTTTCTTTCTGCAGCCATCTGTCGGGAGCCATCTGACCCACTCTGACCTGCGCGGGCACGCCGGCCCCGATGCACAGCTGCCTTCGGGACCTCTGGCCGCGGTGACGCGGTGACGCGGTCACGCGGAGGCTCCCTCCTCCCACCTCTCCCTGTGTCGCATCGCCTCACCTCCTGTTCTTCCGCTCGGTCTGCTTCTTTTTACCTAGTGAAGGATGGCCCTCAGGAGCTTCCGGAAGAAAACGAACTTGGGAAATAAATTTTTAGAGAACTTGCATGGTTGAAAATGTCTTTGCTTTCTTTCTTTTTTTAAAAAAGTTTTTGTTTATTTTGTTTTATTTTTTTAATGTTTTATTTATTTTTGAAAGAGAGGGAGAGACAGTATGAACAGGGGAGGGTCAGAGAGAGGGAGACACAGAATCTGAAGACAGCCTCCAGGTTCCGAGCTGTCAGCACAGAGCCCGACGCAGGGTTCAAACCCACAATCGTGAGATCATAACCTGAGCCGAATCCGGACGCTCAACCGACTGAGCCACCCAGGCGCCCCAATGTTTATTTTTTTTTTTTTTTGAGAGATAGAGAGAGTTTGAGCAGGGGAGGGGCAGGGAGACACAGAATCGGAAGCAGGCTCCAGGCTCTGAGCTGTCAGCACAGAGTCTGACGCGGGGCAAACTCACCAACCGTGAGATCATGACCTGAGCCAAAGTCAGATGCTTAACCAACTGAGCCACCCAAGCGCCCCTCTTTTTTCCTCTTTTTTTTTAAGACTTTATTTTTGAGTAATCTCTACATCCAACGTGGGGCTTGAACTTAGGACCCCCAGATCAACAGTCACATGCTCCACCAACTCAGCCAGCCCAGTGCCCTGAAAATATCTTTGCTTTCATACTTCATCGACGGTTTGGCTGTATTTGGGATTCTAGGTTGTAAATAATTTTCTGTAAGAATCTTTTTTGTTTTTAGTTTATTTCTTTATTTTGAGAGAGAGTGCTCATGCAGGGGAGGGGCAGAGAGAGGGAGAGAGAAAATCCTAAGCAGGCTCCGTGCTGCTCCAACCCCCAAGCCATGAGATCACGACCTGAGCCCCAGACCAAGAGTCAGACGCCTAACCCCCTGAGCCACCCAGGTGCCCCTGCCCCTCAGGATCTTGAAGGTTGAAGGGGTCCCTTCATTGTCTTAGAGCTTCCAGGGTCGCTGCTTAGGGACCTAAAGTCATGTTGATTCTCAAGCCTCTCCTGTGGCCGCCTCTAGTTGGTGTGGTTTCTCCCTGCCCAGGACCTTTCTCTCCCGGTTTTCTCCCTTGATGACGTGCCTTCTCGTGGCTCTGTTTTCATTCACTGTGCTGGCACTCGAAGGGATGTTTCAATCTGAAAACTCACGTCCTTTAATTGTAGGGAATGCTCTTCAATGATTCCTTTGGTGATTTCCTCCCCTCTGACTTTTCTGTTCTTTTTTTCTTGAGTGCCTTTTATTTCCATGCTGGGTCCCCTGGTCCCATCTAATAATCTTAGGACTAAATTAGTTTTGCTTTTCCAACTATTTTGTATTTTTGCCTTTTTCACTGTAAGATTTCCTCAACTTTATCTTGCAAACTTTTTTTGAGTATTTTTTTTCAAGGTCTCCCCTGCTGGGGCCTTTATTCACGAGGACCTTCCAGAACCCTCTATGATCTCCACTTGAGGCTCGGCCCCCGGTGCCCCACAACGCGGCAGGCTTTTAGCTGGGGACGCCTGGAACAATCCACATTAGCAGTGCCCCGCCCTTCCCTGCATCTCCAGACAAAGGCTGGGACCCCCAGCCTCACGGGAGGCCCTGCGTCTTCTCAGCGGCTCCGGCATCTCCGGTCGGCTTGGCCTCTGGAGTGGGTTGACGGTCCGGGATGGCGGCCGGGAACTGCCGTTTCCTACCGGCTGCTGCCCCTCTCTCACTGGCCCCTCCTCTGTTCCTGGACCGCTTGTTCTCACGGGCGTCGCCCATCCCTCCCACACAAGTCAGCCTTCGCCCCGGAGCCTCGGCCCTTCTGGTGCCTGAGCTCCCCAAGGACCAGGTACAGGGAGTGTCCCTGGCTTGGAGTGGCTCCGCCAACCTGGCAGAGACCAGGATCTGGGACTCATCTGACCAGATCCATGCTGAGCCCTCAGCGTCGGCTCAGAGCGGACAGCCTGCCCTCGGGGACCTCCCCGGGGGACTTGGTGGCACTGACCTCCCGGGAGAGATGACAGATCCCACTTGGGCAGTATTTTGAAGACTCCTGTCTGGGCGCCGGGGTGACCGTGGGCCCCGCTTCCTGCCGGGTCGCATGTCGAGGCAGCGGCGGGTTGCATTTGACCTTGTCCCCCACTCCTACCTTCTCCCCTCTCCTCGCCCCCCCCAGCCGCACCTCTGCCTACCTGCTGCAGTCTTTGAAATCGTTATCATGTGTTTGCTTTTATTATTTATTTTGAGACAGAGTGAGCGGGGCAGGGGCAGACAGAGAGGGAGACAGGATCCCAGGCAGACTTTGTGGTGTCAGCGCAGAGCTCCATTTGGGGCTTGAACTCACAAACCATGAGATCATGACTTGAGGTGAAATCAAGAGTTGAACTTAACCAACTGAGCCGCCCAGGCACCCTATCCTGTGTCTAATTTGTAAGAGTTCTTTCGTGTTCTCAAATGTTTCTTTTTATAGTGCATTGTCCTTGTTTCCTTAGTTTGATAGGTTCTCTTATCTCTGAGGTTATTTGTGGTGGGGGTTTTTTTCGTTTGTTTTTTTGTTTTGTTTTGTTTTGTTTTGTTTTAGAGAGCGGGGGAGAGAGTATGACCCGGCCGGGCAAGAGGGGCAGAGGGAGAGAGAGAGAGAAAATCTTAAGGAGACACAGGGATCAATTCCACAACTCTGGGATCCTGACCTGAGCCAAAAATAAAGAGTCAGACGCTCAACTGACTGAGCCATTCAGGTGTCCCGTTAATGATAGGTTTTTAACTTAAGTTTTTTTTTATTATGAAAGAAGTTTAAATTTCCAGAAGATCCCACGAATAAAGAATTTTTTTCCTGAATCATTTGAGAGTAAACTGCCGACACGAGACACGTCATCTCCAGGACCCGTGCGTGTTTTCTCTGACACGGACATCCTTTACTGATAAAACCACTAAGACTGACAAGTGACGTGGCCATGTCCCGGCCCCTGGTCCACAGCCCCGTCACAGGCCCGGTGGCCCCAGCCTGTCCGTCGCGGGGACAGGAGCCACCCAGCCCTGCGCTTTGCCTCTGTCGCGTCTCTTCAGCCTTGTTCAGTCGGGAACAATTATTCTGTGGGTTTTTACCTGTCATGACCTTGACACTTGTTTTACAGGCCAATTATTTTGTAGGATGTCCCACAGCTGAGTCTCCTCATGGCTGAATTCGGGTCATGCACCTCCTTTGCTAGGCCTCCTTTCCGGTGTAACTGATTTCAGTTTGCCCCATCGTTGAGAATGTTAACGCTGATCACATGATTGAAGTGCTGATTGCTAGGTGTTTCCATCGTGAAGTCATTTTTTTGCCCTTGGTGTTCAGTAAGAATTTTGTGGGCAGGGACTTTGAGACTGTGCAGATATCCTGTTCCCCATCAATGCTTTACACATTAGTTTTAGTGTTTTTTTGACTGAATGAATTTTTACCATGATGGTTGCCAAATGGCGATTTTCCGGTTTCATTGTTCTTTCTAACTGTGTTAGTTGTAAGGAGACAATTTTCTCTTCTCCCCGTTTGTTTATTCATTAATTTATATCGTTATGGACATACAGATTCCTATTTTATTCAATGGGTTACAACCACTGACTATCATTATTGATTTTGATGCTCAGATTTGGTTAGTGGTTAACCCTTCCGCACTGCATACAGCCTTTTGACACGTCTCTACCATTCTTTTTTTTCATCTTCTTGAGGCTTTATTTTTTATTTATGTTTTTCTTTCTATAATTTACTTATTTTTTTATAATTTACATCCAAGTTAGCACACGGTGCAACTGTGATTTCAGGAGTGAATTCCTTGAGCCCCGGTCCCTACCTTTCTTTAAGCACATCTTTGCTTTTGGCCCAGAAAGACAGTTCAGGTCCATCTTGTTCTTTCCCCATCTCAGGCCTGGAGTCCATCATTTTTCCAAGGATCCCTGGTTCCTTTTGTGGAGAACGGTATTTAGAGACCAAGATCTGGACACTAGGGGTGTTAATCACTGTTGGAGGATTGCGTCTTCAAGTTCTCCTGACAGAGGAATCTAGGGAACATGTGTACATGTGTGCCTGGTACGTACACGTGTACATGGTACACACACATGTACACACGTTTGCACCTGTATTTATTTCTCTATCCACCCCACAGCACAGCTTTCTACCTCTCCATGTTGGCAAATTTCTTCTTGCTCAGTAAAAAAATCTGACTCCTGTTATTCTTTTTTTTTAATGTCTTTTATTTATTTTTGAGAGACAGAGAGAGACAGTGCGAGCAGGGGAGGGTCAGAGAGAGAGGGAGACGCAGAATCTGAAGCAGGCTCCAGGCTCTGAGCTAGCTGTCAGCACAGAGCCTGACGTGGGGCTCGAACCCACAGACCGTAAGATCATGACCTGAGCCGAAGCCAGACGCTTAACCGACTGAGCCCCCCAGGCGCCCCTGACTCCCGTTATTCTTAATAGACTTGTTTACTTGATCAGCTCTCTGTATTGGTCTCTATATGACCAATCTCCTGCTTTTGCTGCTTCAGCCTGGCTCAGGGGGATGCATGCCTCACCTTACTAAGCTCCATTTGTGAGCACTTGTCTCCCCTCTAACCCCAGTCACTTTCCTCATTCTGTTTAGGCACGCATGACCTGTGTTGGGCCATGTCGTATACAGCCCCCCACACACACGCACACACGCACACACGACGGACGCCATCTTTCCCCCACGCACCATGCTGCCATCCCACAGCACCCCGACAGCTCCTCACCTCTGGTCTCCCAAGCTGCGTGGCTGTCTCTGCCTGACGGGGCGACACCCCCTGCCCTGCTCAGACTCTGACCTCAGGCTCGGGGCTACCGCTACGTGCCCTTCCACGTCCGATGGCCTCTGACTCATCGGGCATCTAACACGCTGCCAGGCCCCCAGCACCACCCTCTCCGCTAATGAACTTGGGTTCAGTACCTGTGTGGACTCCTTGACACTCTAGTTAGGGTCCAGCGCTCACGCCCAGCTGCCAGGGCCCACCCCGCCCTCTGACAGGGTGATGGTAAGGACACCAAAGGCCGAAGAGAGGCGAGGCAAGATTTTATTTTCGGCCGGGCCAAACCTGATCTCCCTGGTGTTGAGGAGCAGAGAAAGGCCCCGAACAAAGGTGGCAGTGAGCTTAGATGGACTTTAGCCAGGCGGCAAACATCATCACTCAGTTAGCCAGTTAGAGGTCACAGCATTTCAGGACACCCAGTCACATCTTTACAAACACAGTAGTGCTGGCGGGACCCTGTCAGTTTTGAAGTTCTTTGTCTAAGAGGGTCTTGAAATGACCAATTACAGTCAGGCCCCCTCCAGGGCCTGTGAGACAGTGACTACGGGACTTCCCGCACATACACTTTGTCTGGTCAGCCTCAAACAGGGGAGCGGGAGTGCAATTTTCGACCTAAGTTGTCTGTTTAGAAAGCAGGTGAAGTTACGGTCGAGGTTAGCACCTTCTGGTAATTCCAACGGAGAGCCCCAGAGCGGTCGCCGCGTAGTCAGAACAGTGAGCAGAGAGATACATTTGCAAAGCAATGTATAGAAGCCAAAACAGCAAGTTAATGACTTTCAGTTTTTTTACTCTGTTTGCTAACCTACAATACCCCTCATCCCACAGAAGTCCTGTTCACCCTGCTCTGATGCTCCCCAGCAACCCCCACACGGACGGACACCCCCTTGCCCGTGGCTTAGGGACTGACTTAGTCAAGAGGAAGGGAGGCAGGAAGGCCAGGAACTAGATTTCTACCCGGCCTGTTTCTTTAAGTGGATTGTTTTATGTCTTCTGTTTGTTTCGGTCTCTTCTTCATACAGGAGGACTTCCTCAGATACCTAGTGGCCCTGGGCTGTCCGTCGGGATGGGGCAGAGGAAGAGTCTGCTTGCTCTTTGGTCACGTGCCTGACCTGGCTAGGCTGTTTCACGGAGGAAATGGCTGAAAGCAAGAACTTGGAGTCTCCTCTGTCTCACTTGCTCTAGAAGCCGGACTTCCAGCTTTCTGCTGGGGTGAGGGGTGAGGGGCGAGGGATGAGCAGGCGTGGGGGAGGCGGCGCCCCCTCTGCAGGCCAGACGGACTCTGACGAGCCCCCAG
>NC_043710.1:108746766-108751664 GCF_006229205.1 Suricata suricatta | reverse complement strand
CAGCCTCCGCCCCAGCCTCCGCCCAGCCTCCGCCCCAGCCTCTGGTACCACATTGGTCGGGGGCACCTGCCCTCCCCTCAAGGCATCTGAGCTTTGAGCTGCCTTATTGACTTTCCACCGCTGTGGCGTGAGCTCCAGACTCTTCAGCGGTCCTACGAGGCCCCGGGGATCTGGCCCCTGCTCACAGCTCTGCGTCCTCCCTTTTCCAGCCAACGTAACAACTCCACCTTCCGTCGGGGTGCTTTTGTATGCTTTTCTCATTGTCCCCCTCCCAGTCATCTGGCTATTTCTGACCCAGGTCTCCGTTCAGGCATAACAGAATCTGGGAAACCACGGCAGTCTAGGCCCTTCCTGCTGGCTCTCCTTGGGGACTCTGTCTACTTCCTCTGGGATAGCACTTGTCACACGATATTACAATTCTTTATTTATTGTTTTATTGTCATATACCCAGAACATATTTGACACATACAGACTGTCAATAAATATTTTCTAATCAATAAATGCATTTGGGGCGCCTTGGGGGGCTCAGCCAGTTGAGCATCTGACTTTGGCTCGGGTCACGATCGCACTGTTTGCAGGTTCAAGCCCCACATCAGGCCCTGTGCTGACAGCTCAGAGTCTGGAGCTTGTTTTGGATTCTGTGTCTCCCTCTCTCTCTCTGCCCCTCCCCTGCTCATGCTCGCTCTCTCTCGCTCTCTCTCTTTCTCAAAACAAATAAACATTAAAAAAATTAAAAATAAATAAATAAATGCATTTATTATGTGGCTTAGGATGAGTCAGCCCTGGGGTAAGTTTTTATGTATACATTTCTATCTCCTTTTGTCGTCACAATAACTTTAGACATAGGTCCTACTGTCATGATAGTAATTGTCAATGTGAGGAATCATGTCTTAGAACTGTAAAGTGAGTAGGGCGCCTGGGTGGCTCAGTTGGTAGAGCGTGCGCTTCTTGATCTTGGGGTTAGGAGTTCGAACTTCATGTTGGGCATGGAGCCTACTTAAAAAGAATAAATAAATTTTAAAAAATAATAAAAAAAGAATTATATAAAGCAACTTGCCCCAAATCATATAATGATGAAATGATCCAGGTCAAATACAGCTCTGTCTAACCCTGAAGCCTGCGCTCCCAACTATTAGGTTCCTCCTACTTTAGTCCAGTTCCGGAGGCTTGTGCTGTCCCCTGGACGGAGCCCTGGCCGCCCCGGCGCTCACTCTCTCACAGGCCATGCAAGGAGACCATTCATTCTTTTTTCTTTTTAATTTTAAGTAGGCTCCAAGCCCAACATGGGGCTCAAACTCACAACCCTGACATTAGGAGTCACGTGCTCTACCAACTGAGACAGACGGGAGCCCCAAAGACCATTCTTGCATGCCCGTTGTGCACATGTCTGGGGGCTGGTCAGCATTCTTGTGGCACCCCGTAGCTTCTCCTAGGTAACACCGGCAGGTTTAGCACACAGGGGCGCCTGGGTGGCTCGGCTGGCTAAGTGTCCCACTCTTGATTTTGGCCAAGATCTCAGGGTTTGTGAATTCAAGGTCAGTGTGGAACCTGCTTGGGATTCTCTCTGTCCCTCCCCTGCTGGTGCTCTCTCTCTCTTTCTCTTAAATAAACATTTAAAAGAGATTTAGGAAATAAAAATACAAGGAAGCCAGTTAAATTTGAATTTAGTAAACAACAAATTATTAATCCCAATGCAATATTTGAGGCATATTTATGCAAAAAAAATTCTTTGTTTATCTGAGATTCTACTTTAACTGTGCATAATGTATTTTATCTGGCGACCCTGCACGGCTGCCATCCCGCCTTCTCTGAAAGGCCCCGACTTTCCAACATCCTGTGTCGTGTGGTCTGTTGGTTCATCCATTCAGCACATACCGGAAAGCCAGAGACAAAGTGATGTCCTGTGACAGCACATTCCCTCCAGGAGGGACGGAAACTGCTTCCTTACAAGCTGTGAGTCGTCTTGCTGTTTCTGAGGCGCACTTCCCTGAGCATGCAGCCGCTCCCGCCCTCCCCTCCTGTGCGGTGACCGCAGCCCTGCTCTCCCTTCTCGGAGACACACGGCTTTTCTCTTCGACTCAGTCGTCATGCTTACGTCTCCACTCCCCCACTTTCCACTCATTCGGAACATGGGGGTGATTGAGACCACAGATTTGTCATCAGAACACCTAGGTTTACATCCAAACTGACTCTTGCTATTAGGAACCAAAGTGCTTCATTTCTTTTTTTGTTAATTCTTTTTTTGGTTTTTATTCATTTTTTTGAGAGACAGAGTCAGAGGACAAGCAGGGGAGGGGCAGAGAGCGAGGAAGACACAGAATCGGAAGCAGGCTCCAGGCTCTGAGTGTCAGCACAGAGCCCAATGCGGGGCTCGAACCCACGAACCTCGAGATCATGACCTGAGCCGAAGTCGGCTGCTCACCAGACTGAGCCCCCCAGGCTCCCAGAGTGCTTCATTTCTTTAAGCATCAATTTCCTCGCCTATAAAAAGAGACAATTGCCTGCCTCACTTCAGAAGGTCGCTGTGAGCCTCGAATTAGATCATTTACATGAAACACTTTGCACATGCCTGGACCATAATAAGCAGTCAATAAACATTAATATTGTGCCACTAAAGCCTATATTCTGCCCGGTACACTACTGAAAATGCTCTGGCCAAGGTTAGCAGTGATCTTGAAGCTGCCACCCCCAAGGGTAGTTTTCAGTCTTCATCTTACTGGACTCTTGTGACTTAAAAAAAATTTTTTTTAACATTTATTTTTGAGAGAGCATGAGGAAGAGAGGGAGTCATAGAATCTGAGGCTCCAGGCTCAGAGCTGTCAGCACAGAGCCCGACGCGGGGCTCGAACCCACAAATTGTGAGATCATGACTTGAGCGAAAGTCAATGTTTAACCCACTGAGCCCCCGGTGCCCCGGGACCCTGGGACTCTTGACACCACTTCTTCCCTGACGTCCCTCTCCCGGTGGCTGCTGATGCCCCACTTGCCCCCGACTGTCCTCAACCTGTCTCTTGGCCACATCCTCTCCTCTGCCTGACTTCCCCGACATGTTTTTCCTTGAGTTTATCTTTTCTCCTCCTGCCTCAGTCCCACGCAGCTCCCTGGGGGGTGACGTCCGCTCCTGTGTGAACTGCCCTCCCGATGAGGATGCGTCTCTCCTGTCCCCACTTCGGATCT
Source organism: Suricata suricatta (assembly GCF_006229205.1). NCBI lineage: Eukaryota > Metazoa > Chordata > Mammalia > Carnivora > Herpestidae > Suricata > Suricata suricatta. The sequence continues at coordinate 108,748,487 of NC_043710.1, read as the reverse complement.
CCCCCCTGGCCTCCGGTTCCGGGTCTCCAGGTGGATGCCTGCAACACACTGAATGTTTGTGTCCCCCCCAAACTCCTATGTTGAAACTGCCAACGTGGTGGTATTTGGGAGGGGGGACTAGGGAAGGTCCTTAGGTCGTGGGGTTAGAGCCTCCTGAGTGGGCTTAGTGCCCTTCCTTAGAAAGAGATGCCCGGGAGCCAGCCGGCTTGCTTTCCACCGCGCGAGCATCCAATGAGAAGTCGGCGCCGTTCCAGCCCCGCGGAGAGCTGTCACCGGAGCCTGGCGATGGCCCCTGGTCTCAGGCTTCTGGTCTCCAGACTGTGAGCTATAAATGTCTGCTGTTGACGGGTCCCCCGGCCTGCAGCATGTTGCGTGACAGGAGCCTGAACTGAAGGAGACAAGGCCCGGGAGACCCCGCAGACCCGGCGCTCCGCTTCTCCGTCTCCGGAAGCTTCTCCGTCTCCGGAAGCTTCTCCGTCTCCGGAAGCTTCTCCGTCTCCGGAAGCGTCACTCAGCGTCTGCACCCTGAGACCCGACCTGCCTCTTAGATGCTGCCAGTGGCTGTTGCCTCGGACCTCCTCGGGTCCACAGACCTGGACACCGAGACGTCATTCGGTCCCCCTCCCCCACCCTTCCTTCCCGTCTCCAGCCCGTCTCCATGATTTGTCATTTACCGCACTGTTGATCTCCCAAATCTGCTTTCTCTCCCTCAGCCCTGACGCTGGGGTAGGGGGACCAGGGAGATGGTCAGGAGGTGTTTTCAACCGTCCGAGTGAGAGATGGGGAGGGACCTCCTAACTCTAAAATCCGTCTCTATGCGGTTGTCAGAGTAATATTCCCAGTCTCCCAGTGCGTCACCTCGTCTTCAAAATCTCCAATGCTCCCCTTCGCGTGGAGGGTAATGTCAACACTTCAGTGCCTAACACATGGGCTGTTTGTAGAGTGACTCCTGACCGGCTCTCCGGCCCCTGCTATTGCTGCTTCTCCCCCTAACACACGTCTACACCAGGCCACTTGGGGCTCCCCACCCCCACCCTAGTCCACCTGCTAGTGACTGTGCCAGTAACCCTCCTCCGTCCTGACCCTCTGATCAGTCCCCACTCCGTCTTCAAAACCTTGCTCTGAATTTCATCTTGAAATCTTCCCTGAAATCCCACACTCCTGCCTGCTGGCAGAGTTCACTGTTCCCTCTTCAAAACTCCTTCCAGGCTTAGTGTATTTCTTCTCCTCCTCCTTTTCCTTCTCCTTCTCCTTCATCACAGAAACTTAGCACGTTTTCATTACAATGCATCATTATGCTATTCTGTTCATATGTCTGTGTTTGCGACTACTGAGTGTAAACTCCTTGAGCTCAGCTATCTGCTTTTATTCATAGTCAGTCTCCAGAGTCAAGTTCAACTCGTGGCACATGGTGGCTGTCCAGTTAATGTTTATTAAGCCGAGCTGCAGTTCTGCACTGGCGAGGCAAGAAGGAGGAGGGAGGGAGACTATGAAGAGAGAAGGAAGGCGGGAGCTAAGTTTGGAGAGGTTGGGAGAAGAAGGTGCCTTGTATGCCAACCTATGAGAGTTAGAGTTCAGTCTGTGGAGAACCAGAACTAGCAGGATCTTCAAGCTGGGGAGTGGTTTGGACACATTTGTCTTTTTTTTTTTTAATGTTTTATTTATTTTTGATACAGAGACAGAGCATGAGAGGGGGAGGGGCAAAGAGAGAAGGAGACACA
>NC_043710.1:108740342-108746666 GCF_006229205.1 Suricata suricatta | reverse complement strand
CTGTCAGCACAGAGCCTGACGCGGGGCTCGAACCCACGAACGTGAGATCTGACCTGAGCCGAAGTCGGAGGCTTAACCGACTGAGCCACCCAGACGCCCCTGGACACATTTGTCTTAAGAAGCCATTAAAAAAATTTTTTTTAATTTTTTTTTTTAATTTATTGAGAGACAGAGAGAGACAGTGTGAGCAGGGGAGGGTCAGAGAGAGGGGGAGACACAGAATCTGAAGACAGGTTCCAGGCTCTGAGCTAGCTGTCAACACAGAGCCCGACGTGGGGCTCAAACCCACGAACCGTGAGATCATGACCTGAGCCGAAGCCGGACGCTCAACTGACTGAGCCACCCAGGCGCCCCCCCAAAAAAATTATTTTTAATGTTTGTTTATTTTTGAGAGAGAAAGACACAGAGTGTGAGTGGGGGAGGGGCAGAGACAGAGGGAGACACAGAATGTGAAACAGGCTCCAGGCTCCGAGCTGTCAGCACAGAGCCTGATGCGGGGCTCGAACTCACAAAACGCAAGATCATGACCTGAGCCAAAGTTGAATGCTTAACCGACTGAGCTCCCCAGGCGCCCCAAGAAGCCATTTCTAAGAGCAATGGGAAGGGGAGAGGACTGGCGAAGACAGGACATTCTGAGAGCTAGTGCAGCAGGGCTGGCGAGAGGTAATATGTACATCAAGATAGTGGCAGGGGATACAGAGAAAAGAGCTGAGTTATAAATGATATTTGTGAACTAATGTCGGTCGATTTAACTCAGAGCAGTAAGATAACATGAGGAATGAGGATAAAACCTCTAAGTTCAGCTTAGAAGGCCGAGGGCACCACTAAACAGAATACACGAGACAACAGAGGCAGAAGGTTTGGGGGCTCAGACAAAATGAAGGGCTAGTGAGACACCCAGAATAACACGCAGTCACCAAATGGTGGCCCACGGCGCGGGGCCGTGGATCCGAGTGGTGCCAACACCCTGTAGCCTGGTGACCTCATGGCTATGGGTGCGATGGTCTCCGAAGGGAGGAGTTAGGAAAGTCCAGTCCTGGAAGCCAAGGAAGGGAGATCTGAGGAAATAGTGGGTTTGCAACAACATCAAATGCCGAGGAGCCACATGTGCTGGCGTGTGTTTTGTAGACCCCTCACAGGCTGGGGGGCATCCCGCTGGGGGGAGAACAAAGAGGAAGGGGCAACCCAGGAGAGACATTGTGTGCTGAGCACCTCTGAATACATCTCTTCTGTTCAGGATTTTACATTTAAAGTGAACTCACCTTGTAAATTTCCCAAAGGGAAACATATTCCTTTTTTCACTTCAGTAAAAATGAAACATCTTTGATGCTCCGGAGTTACGGGGCTGTGACAGTAACAGAACAGACAGGGTTCCTGTCCTCGAGAACCGCACTCCGGGGGCGCCTGGGGGCTCAGTCAGCTGAGCGGCCGACTCCTCATTTCCTGACTCTCGGTTCCTGAGGCTGAGCGCCCCGTCGGTTCGGTGCTGACCGCGGAGCCCGCTTGGGATTCTCTCTCTCCCACTCCCTCCCCCTCTGCCCCTCCCCTGCGCATGCTTTCTCTCTCTCAAAATGCAAATAAAAATAAAGAACTTAACAGTCCTCAGGAAAGTCAGACATTAGTTAAACAGATTAATTAACTGCCAGTGTGCTAAATGCTGCGGAGCTGAGGCCCAGGGTACTCGAGAGGAAAGTGTCTAACAGGACAATCAGGGCAGACTTTTCCACAGAGCCGTTCGCGGGCCTGGTTTTTCGCAGAACAACACTGAGGAAATGTGGCTGCGGAAAGGTCAAGCAGGCTGAGGCCAGAGCATCCGTCCTCGGGCTTAGCGAGAAGAAGGCGGCATTGATGACACCAGCGAGGGCCGTTTGGCGGAGAGGCGTCGACGGCGCCTGGACACAGCATCCCCTCTCCCGCAGTCAAGGCCAGGGCGGCAGCTGCCCGCGGAGGTCGGGCCGGCTGCCTTGAGTCTGAGGAGTTCTCTGCCAATCTGCAAGGCGAAAGAAAGGAATTGGAAGAACTAGACAGTTGGCATCAAAGGTACCGAGGATACTTGTTCCTGTGTTTGCGCGTAAGTATGTATTTGCTGTATTCTTTGCTCTAGGGACTGTATTAGGGACGTAGGGCACAACGGGGACCAAAATATATCTCCTGAAGCTTATACTCTTATTTTAAAGAAGGTTATTTATTTATTTTGGAGAGAGAGAGTGCGCCTGTGAAAGCAAGCGGGGGAGGGCAGAGAGAGAGCCCCTCGCAGGCTCCGTGCTGATGGCTCCGGCCCACGAACCCTGAGGTCAGGACCTGAGCTGAAATCCCGAGCCTGACACTGCACCGACTGAGCCCCGCGGGCGCCCCTGAAGCTTCGGTTCTAACCGCGAAGACAAGTAGTAAACAAGTCGCAGATGGAAACGCGGTACCTAGAGCTCTGAGCGGGGCCCGCGGGGCTCGGTTGGTTGAGCGGCGGACTCTTAATGTCGGCCCAGGTTGGGGTTACAGGACCATCGCGGGACCGAGCCCTGACTCGGGCTCTGTGCTGAGGGGGAGCCTGCTTGGGATTCCCCCTTCCCCCCTCCTTCCGCCCCGCCCCCCCCCCAAATAGATAAATGGACATTTAAAAAAATCGTGAAGGAAATACATCAGATCCTACGGTGGAGGTTGGGGTGGGTGGGGGAGGGGCAGAGGTCTTTAAGGAATGAATGACATCTGCCTGGAGATGTGAAGGGTAAGAAGGAGCTGACTGTGTGAGGGGCGTGCGGGGAGCAGAGCTTTAAATAGAGAAAATAGTGAGGACAAAGTTTTGAGGTGGCAAAGCGGTTCGGGTGATCCAAACACTTCCGAGGCCACTGCAGCCGCAGCAGGGTGAGCTGTAGGAGGGCTAGGCAGCGTTCGGGTCATGCAGGTCCTTGTCCACCAGGGCAGAGATTTTGGGGCACACTCTCAGATCACTGGGAAGCTACCGAAAAGGGATGATAAGCGATGCTCTCAGATTAAAAAATATGTCACTAAGCCCGCACTGAAAACAGATCAGGGGAAGGCAGGAGGGGCAGAGGAGTCCCAGGTGGGCCCTTACAGCGACCACCAGGCCAATGAAAGACAAGCCTGTGGGCGAGGCTGGAGGCAGTGGGGTGGGAAGGAGTAGACAGATGCAGGAAACATTGCAGAGGTCGGTCCCATAGGCCTCGGTGATGCGCTGGGTGTGGGAGATGAGGGGAGATAGCATTCAGGCCTTTTGGAAGAATTATTTTTGAGGAGGAGACCAAAGGGAAAGTGCCGTTGACTCAAGAGCCCACGTAACAAGAATTCATTGAGCGCCTTCCAAACACCAGGCCACGTGCCAGGTGCGGGATGTGCAGAGAAGACAAAGGCATGGGTGGGTCCAGTCCTAGTAGAAGGCGAACCCACAACCAGAGAAAGCCGATTCACAGGGTCGGAGAAATCGAGAAATCGGCACAGCGTTGGCACAGAGGAGGGAGTGCTTCACGCTGCCTGTGGTGCTGGAGGGAGAGACGCCAGGGAGGAAGGTAAGGCGAGGTCCTGTGGAAGAGGGAGAGGTGGGGAGGGGCAACTGCGGAATCCTGAGCTCTGTGACCTTGATGTTTCTGCATGGAGACTGAGACCGTCTGCTGCTACCAGAGGTCCTAGAAGACTTGAAGGATCGCTGTGCGTTCTTGGCTGTGCTCTCCTCTCCGCGGGTCCGCGGGGGGATTGCAGCCTCAGTCTGGGCTCTAGTCACGGGCATTTTACCCCGAGGGCACGGGCGTATCCCCTCCCCATCTGAATTTCCCCCCAGTTACTTATTATGACTCTATGAGTCATTCAGCAGCATTTATTAAGCATCTACTGTGTACCTGGCATAGAATAATGAATGAACAAAAGAAAAAAATGGTTAAATGAATGAACAGGAATTACAGTTGGTCATTGACAGTAGAAACAAGGTTTAACTGAAAATATGATAACAATGACATTTTTAGCCACTCTACCTTTAGCATCGAAACAGGTTTGGAAGCTGCCTAGATTACGCGCTATAAAAATAGTTGTTGTTTATTGAGGCTTGGAATGAGTCAGGCCCTATGTTAAGCATTTTACGTAGGTTTCTCCTTTACTCTTCTTCCGATCACCCCAGAGGCAGATGTATCATCCTGATTTTACGGAAGAGAAAACAGGTTTGGGGAGGCTGAGTGGCTCAGGAATCAAACCCAGGGCTAATTATTCCGAAGTCAGATCTCAACACTACGTCTAGTTTTCATTCTTCCCCTTCTTCTAAAAGATACGATGCTTCTGCATAAACAGTACTTGGTCATTTGAGCCTGTGCCCTTTTAGTTCCTGACGATGTTGAGAGTGGAGATAGTGGGAGCTCCTACTGTTGCTGGCTGGGAGAAGAGACCTGCATCTACAAAGAGGGACAGAGACCTTTGCCCCTGTCCACCGACTGTGGCCCCCTACCCCAATATTTTCTACCACGGCCATCATTTCGCTCTCTCCTGAAAATCAATTGCACCAGTAAGTACCGAGCATGTCAACGTGAAGCAATTTATACAGATGACGAGTTCGTAGTTCTGCTACGTGCGATGGAGAATCATGACGTGACACTTGCCTTCAGAGAGTTCCCAGTCTAGCAGAAATCAGACATAAGACCACACACACACATACACACACACACACACACACAACTCGAAGCAAACTAGCCAGTGTGTAGTTGGGGACTAAATTATGTGGCACAGTCTCCAAACAACGAGGTTGGAAGACACCGCATTTGGCATCATCCGAGGCAAGAAAAAGTAAGATCAGTGAATCTTTTTAACCTGACACATTATGTGTTAGATACTATGTTACACTCTTCACATATGTGATCTCATGTTATTACCCAATCCTATTAGATAAACACTTCCTGAATACCAGGGGCGCCAGGGTGGTTCAGTCAGTTGAGGGTTCTGACTTTTGATCTCAGCTCAGGGTCATGAGTTCAAGCCCTGCGTTGGTCTCCATGCTGGGCATAAGCCTACGAAAACAAAAGACAAACAGGGGCACCGAGGTGGCTCCTTGGTTAAGCGGTCAACTCGATTTCAGCTCAGGTCATGATCTCATGGTGTGTGAGTTCAAGCCCCACATCGGCCTCTGAGCACAGAGCCTGCTTGGGATCCTCTGTCTCCCCCCCCCCCCCCCCCCCCCCCGCTTGTGCTCTCTGAACAAACAAACAAACAAACGTGCAAAAACAATACAAAAACAAACCCAAATCAAAATACCTTACTAGGTATTATTGGTGAAAGACATATGAACATGACTGTTCCTGTCCTCAAAGAGTTTAGAAGTTCGATGGTATACAAATACAAACACAAACACAAATACAAACACAAATGGCTATGGTACAGGGCTATAAATACAGCGATTATATAATTTATTGGGACACTTTCGAGAATCAACGGGATATTAATAATTACTGAAGACAAATCCAAGCGTAAACCCAAACTGCTCTGAACAAGCAAGGTCGTATCACCTCACCAGTGAAAGAGCTTCGGGGGCAGGAAGGCCAAGGGGCAGTAGGGGTGGACCAGGGAGGCCCAGGGGGAGAAGCAGGTTTGGGCCGGGCTGGCTGCGAGGGAGGGCAGAGGCAGCAGGCCTGTCAACAAAGTAATTTCCAGTAGCTGAACAGGGTAAAGGGTGGGGGGTGGGGGGAACCAAGGCATCTCAGAGGAGGTAACATTTAGGCCAACACTTGAATGATAAGAAGGATCAAGAAATTCAAAGACAAAAGAAAAATAAGTCTCGAGAACCGTCTTATCCCCGCAGTGATCTGCAGGGCAGTAGAGCCGGCCTCTCACTCAGGAGGCCTGGTGATAACAAAGCAGCAGAAATGGAAGTGATACCCAGAGCAAGAATGGCTGTCACCCAGCAGGACGCCTGTTCCTAGGAGGCCCTCGGTACAGGCCAGGTCCTCCCTCCTCTCCCACTCAGCAGGTAACAGGAGTGAGCAAAGATTGTTTTTGTTAAGAGAAATTTTTTTACATTTATTTATTTTTGAGAGACAGAGTGAGACAGAGTATGAGCCGTGGCGGGGGGGAGGGGGCAGAGAGAGAGGGAGACACAGAATCCCAAGGAAGCTCCAGGCTCTGGGCAAGCATTCAGCACTAAGCCCGTCTCGGGACTCGAACCCACGAACTGTGAGATCTGACCTGAGCCGAAGTCGGACACTTAACCGACTGAGCCTCCCAGGTGTGCCTTTGTTTGTTGTTTAGAATGGAGAAAAGTTGGGCATGAATCCAGGTTGGGGGGAAGAACCAGCAGCGAGGGAAATATTAAAAAGGTAAGGGAGGGGCGCCTGGGAT
>NC_043710.1:108734369-108740242 GCF_006229205.1 Suricata suricatta | reverse complement strand
CCCCCCCCCCCCCCCCCCCCCCCCCCCCCCCCCCCCCCCCCCCCCGCCTCTGCCCCTCTCCCTGACTAGCACGCACTCTCTTAAAAAAAAAAAGTAAGGGAAAGGCAGTAACCAATGGGATATTTTATTTAAAAGGGAGTGAATGTCAGGGCCATGTTAGCCTCAGATAGGAGGAGGTATGACGCTTGATCGTCTTAGGTGGGACAAATAGATGTCTGCACGAGGGAGGTGGAGAGTTAATGAAGCTTCTATGGTGAGGCTTCGATTTGAAAAGTGGGCTCGGGTAGAAGAAGCGATTCGGAACGCTACTATGGGGGAAAAATGCTCTTTATGAACAGTGGTCGGTTCTCATCCTTGGGTGCACATTAGGATCTTCTTGGGAGACTTAAAACAAGAAAATGATGCTGGGTGCCCAGCCCCAAGGAGTCTGATTTAATTCCCCCGGGATGGGGCCCACGCACCAGTGTTTTTAAAGTGCTGTGTTGACGCTAATGAGCAACCATGATTGAGAACCACCAGCGAGAGGCTTGCCGAGGGCTCAGCTGAGGTGTGGGAATGGGAATTTGTTGTTGAGCCAACAATCAGCTTGGTTACACGCCTCTCTCCAGCACCAACTATTCCTGGAGCAGAAGCTGTGAAATTAGAGCGTGCCACTTGTTTGAGGTTGGGAAGATGCTAAGCTGAAGAAGTAAGTGAGGACAGAGACTGGGGAAGAAGAGTTGAACTGGCCAGCCATAGGCTCTAATCTGATAGAATAAGAACAGATTCCGACGAAATCTAATAAAATAATAATAGCAATACCAAGTCATTTTTAAGTGCCATCCACTAACTACTGAAATAAGGGATTTATACAATTCTCATTTCCTCTCACACAGCTGTGGGCCCGTTATCCCCAGTTTATACACGAGGAAGGTGAAGCTTACAAGTTTCCCAGGGAAACTTGGCTGGCTCAGTCTGAAGAGCATGCGACTCTTGATCTCAGGGTTGTGAGTTCAAGCTCCATGTTGGGTGTAGACATGACTTAAATAAATAGATGTCAAAAAAAAAAAAAGGCCCCCAAGTTTATAGAGTTAGTAAGTGTCAGAACTGGGATTTGAACCCATCTCTGACTGACTCTGGAACCTGAACTCTGGCTAGGCAGGAGCAAGAAGGCAGGGAAAGCTGGGAGGGCAGGAGCTTGTGACAATGTACTGGGTTCTGAATGGGACATGGGCCCAGAGGAAAGAAAATGAGAGGGCTTCCAAGGGAAACTATGGAGGGTGAGGGGCTAGGTCTCCCATCATGAGACCAGGGCCCCTGATGCACTGGAGGGAGACTGGGAAATGAGATTGGGTGGGCACGTTGCCAGTCTCAATCTGTCAATGGCTTATAGACTCCAGGTGGTAAAAGAAACTGGGAGATAGTACAGGGTTATGTAGGGAATGGCTGACATGATGCAGAGCAATGTTTAAATTTCACTGAGTAGACGAAGAGCTCGCAGGTCACCGAGGAGACGTCTGCACGGAAACACTGTTTTCTCCCCATGTTCCTTGCTTTGTCCTGGTAGCCAGAGACGTGACTTAGTGCAGCCTTGGCACTCAAGACTGAAGGCATTGCCCACTCTTTAGCTATAAGCTCATGCCTCAGATCACAGTCGACTTTCAAAGACCAATAAAAAGGTCTGCAAATTGACTAGTGTTAGGAAATCAGGGCGGGACACTTATCACAATTGTTGCTACCCCTGCAAGAGAAGGTTATTCAGAATTATGGTTTTGTTACAAGGTCCCGGGTACAAAGGAGGCAGGGAACACACACCGACACCGTGACAATTCCCCACGTTCGTCATGGACTCCCATCAACGTCACCTGTCAGCAAACAACTGCCCCGGAACTAATTCAGAAAATACCCAAAGGGCCCAACGTGTCGTGGGGGTGGGGGGGTGGTGGTGTAGGTTCTTTCTCGATCTGAATAGACCAAATTAAATGTATACCTAAGAAACAAGTTTTCAGATTTCAGTGTCTTCCCAGCCACACATTATTTTCAAATGAACGAATAAGTTCAAATTGTTGGTACACAGTACTGTTAGGAGAACGGAAGAGGCAAAAAGATAGGTAGAATTCTCTGGGTGATGGCCAAAACAATGTTGGGACCTGGAGCGCCTCGATGGCTCAGTCAGTTAAGCGTCTGTCTTCGGCTCAGGTCATGATCTCATGGTTCATGGGTTCAAGCCCCATGTCGGGCTCTGTGCTGACAGCTTAGAGCCTGGAGCCTGCTTTGGATTCTGTGTCTCCCTCTCTCTCTGCCCCTCCCCTGCTCTAACTCTGTCTCAAAAATAAATAAACATTAAAAAAAAACAAAAACAATGTTGGGCCCTGATGAGGCCACAAGAAACCTGGTGAGCTGAGCTAGCGGGTACCCTGGGAACGGGGAGATTTCTTCTGTCAAAGGGACTATGAATTCTGCACACTAAAGCTGGCAGTTTGGGGGACATGTGTTTAGCCCACCCACTTCCCTCTCTGCTTGTAATCTTGCTTTCCTACTTTTCAATTTAAGTTCATCCTGGAAGTAGAGCACTTATTCCAAGTGCTAGGTGCGGCCTCCCAGGGACTGGAGCCGTCTGCGTGGTGCGCGCTAACATCGGCGCAGGGCCGGGCCTCTGCGCGGGCGTCTTTGCTAAGCCGTCCTAGGCTGGTGCTGCTTCATTCTCCTTAGGTGTGTAAACTGAAGAGGCAATTTTTCCAGCTATGAGGCCAACGAAAATGGTACTTGGCATCCTGGGCCCATCAGCCTTTAGTCTTGGTTAGCCACTACCAAGTGTGGCTCAAGCATATTTGGAGAAGATCTTCATCTGTTGAACCTTCTTTTGGAAAAGCAAAATATTAGCCCGCAAACATGTAAGGGGAAAATGCTGTACTGTCAAGCTCAGGCAGGTGTCATAATCATTTTATCGAGACGATGACATGGACAAATTTTTTTGTCAAAGTAATGAAGTGGTTTGAGTTAAAATAAATCATGTTTCCTTTAAAAAAGACTTATAGCAAACTGAAATTGTGAAATCTGTTAGCATGTTGAAAACATTTGGAGGTTTTTGCGGGGGGAGAGCCTGGCTGGTTCAGTGGGAGGAGGATGTGCGACTCTTGATCTCAGGGTAGTAAGTTCGAGCCCCAGGTTGGGTGTAAAGATTACTTAAATCAATAAACAAATAATTTGTTTAAAAAAAGGAAACATTTGGGGGTTTAACAGGTATATATCTTCCAGGTTGAAATTACTTGGAATTGTAGGTTCTAAATATTTTAAATTGAAATTAAAATGAAATCAAGTATAAATTAAGCTGGGATTTTTCTTTCCTTCTCGGTATTTTTAGGTAAATAAATGAGGACAGGACATGAGACCGGCAAACAGTATTTGCCGGGAGGACCCGTTAAGGTGATCAGACTCTAAGGAGCACTTTCTAGTTGCAGCTCATGACTTATATATTAAAAAAAAAAAGAATACTGTGTATTATACAGAAATGATGAAACCCTCAATTTTGTTTATGAATCTTTTTCTTTTTAAAAATATCTTTCCTACAACCAGTTCTCTAGCAGCCAGCCAACAATGCAGGCTTAACACGTTAGCTAACAGCTTCCTAGTTAAAAACCCAATAAGTAGGACATGGAGGAAACAAATAGAAATGGCCAGTACACCTGGGGAAGCACTTTACTACAATTACTAGGTGACCTCGCGGGCATGACATACCCCCAGAAGCCATCTTTGCCTCCGATCCCCCAAACTATTACATTCAATAGTAACTAAAAGTCCAAAGGACTGGATTTGTGTGATATTTTTATTTTATTATTCTTAACTTTATTTTTATTTATTTTGAGAGAGAGAGAGCGAGTAGGGGAGGGGCAGAGAAAGAGAGAGACAGAGACAGAATCCCAAGCAGGCTTCATGCTGTTGGCGCAAAGCCTGATGCAGGGCTCGAACTCATGAACCATGAAATCATGACCTGAGCTGAAATCAAGAGTTGGATGCTTAACCGATTGAGTCACCCAGGTGCCCCTTAAGTATAATTTATAAATATAAAAGTACTGTGTACATTATGAGATAATTCATCTGTATTCCTACAGTGTCATATTTTCTATGATTCTCGCTAATCTGTTTGAATCTAATGAGATAGTGGGGCTGGACCTCCCAAACCCTGAAATTGAACCGAGAAGAAGACCCAAGGATTCATAGCTTAAGTCTGCACCATCCTCTCACCAGAAAACTGCAAAGCGCTGACATAACTTGTAAGGATATCTGAGTATCTTACAAGACCATTTTGCAGAATCATCACAGGTTTAGCCCTGGCAGGATTTCTAGGTGGGAAAGGGCAGTTATTTCATATTTCCTCCTCACTTTTGTTTTTTGTCATGACCTCAACCAGACTCCTTTTGAGAGTAATCACTTATTTGTGAACACAAACCCCTTTCCTTTGCTTGGTCTCATTTCTTTTCCTTTCTTTTTAACATTTCTTTGTTTTTGAGAGAGAGAGAGACAGAGAGAGAGTTGGGGTGGGACAGGGGCAGAGAGGGAAACACAGAATCTGACTCGGGCTTGGGGCTCTGAGCTGTCAGCCTGAGGTGGGGCTCCATCTCAGGAAAGGTGAGATCATTACCTAAACCAAAGTCAATGTTTAACCGACTGAGCCACCCAGGGGCCCCTGCTCTCATTTCTTGAGTGGCCTGGGTGGAGACCCACCACCAGGCAGTGGCCTGTTTTAAATCCTTAGGCTCCTTTCCCTCCCACTCATTTCTTTGCTCTCCTTCCCTTCACATTCCTGCTAAATGGAAAGACAGTAGGGAAAACAAGGCCTCACACTCTAACACTTTGTTAAGGAAAGGGGTGGCTCAGTCGGTTGAGCGATCGGCTCTTGGTCTTGGTTCAGATCATGATCTCACCGGTTCTTAGATGGAGCCCCCACATCCGGCTCTGCACTGACAGCATCGAGCCTGCCTGGGCTTCTCTCTCTCCCTCTCTTTGCCTCTGCCCACCTGTGCCTCTCTCTCCCTCTCTTTCTCAAAATAAATAAACGTTAAAAAAAAAAAAGAACAATTTAGCCATCCTCTCTCTGGGATGGGCACAAGGTGCAGGGTTATTCCCTTGCTTGAGTGGATGTTTTTAAAATCTGGCTGGGAGATGACATTCTAAATTTAAATCGATAATTTAAAAATATTGTAAGGGGAACCTTCTTCATAATCTCAAGAATAGGCTTTTGACACTTCTCTACCACCTTCCCATTGGCTGTGTGAAAATAAACAAAGACGACCAAAGGGGAACAGGCTATTTATTCAGAGTCTGCTAAGCGAGGGAGCCCACCGCCTTCCCTCGGTTCGGTAGAGACTCAGAGGCCGGCAGGGAAAACGGGGAGGCTTGAGGAGCGCGTTGATTGGACGTTGTGGGCCTGAGAAGCCGGAGGCAGGCGACCTGGAGGCGGCGCCGCTCTGTGATTGGTTGGGGGGACATATTTGGCTTTCTCTGATTGGCCCCGGGGTGGAAGCAGGAGCGAAAACCGGGGAAGCTGGCAGGCAGTGTCCGAGCGCAGCCCGCTCTGGGCCGGTCGCGGCGGGGCCTGCGGTCAGGCTCCCCGAGCCGGTTGCCGCAGAGGTGGAGGGTCGGAGTTCTGTTGTCACACACGGTCTGGCCATTGTCCTGCACTGTCTCAGCTGGGGGAGACCCAGGTTTCTCTTTTCCCTTGACCGAGGAGGCGGCTTCCCAGCTTCATATTTTTGTGTTAGCTGGGACAAGCTAGCGCTCCGGAGCATCAGGACAGGACAAGTATCTATGGGAACAAATGCTGACATTTGAGGGTCAAGCCGGGGAACGACTCGCCCTCCGCCCTCTGGTTCCTACTTCCGCGGGACGTGACC
>NC_043710.1:108693706-108734269 GCF_006229205.1 Suricata suricatta | reverse complement strand
GGCGTGGGGGGCGCTCCGAGGCGGAGGCCTGAGGCCTGGCCGCGGCCCGGGGAGGAAGGCGGGCGGCGGGCGGCAGCCGTGGGGGGCGGGCATGTCGTGGCGGCGGGCTCCGGGGAAGGAGCGGCCCCGTGCTCGGAGGAGCTCCCTGGGAGTCCGGGGGCGGCAAGGACTTGGGGGGCCGCTGGAGGTTATAGGGTGCGCGGCGGCCCTGTAGGGGGCGGCAGGGATGTGCGGCGTCGGAGGGCTGGCCTCGGAAGGGGACCCGCTGCCGCTTGGTGGGAAGAAGGCCTCTAGGTCGGTACCGGGAGGCTGAGTACGGAGCCCCCGAGCCGCGGAGGGAAGGAGCGGCTGGCCGGCTTCAAGGGTTTCTCTTCGGGGCCTCGCGGGGGAATCCCTATTGTTTCCTGTCCGGGGAGTCGCTTCCTTGCTCTTGTGGCGCAGCTGCGATTTCAGGGCCCCAACCCTTTTGTGTTTGCGGTCACGGGGGGCTCACTCCAAGTGTTTGGGGGGGAGAGAGAAATCACTGCCCCGCCGTTGCGGGGCTCAGATCGTTGGCTGCTCTCCCTTATCGCTCACTCCCTTCTCCGGTTCTTCCCTCGGTCCCCCTTCTCCCTTCGGAATAAACAGTCCCCCCAACTTGCACACCCAGCCCGGTGAAACTGCGCTGCATTTGCAAACAAAAGCTCCTGTCGGAGGTGACGAGACTGTTTTGGGTGTGAAACTGTCAATTGCTAACTGCGATCTGGGAAGCGCTGTAATTAACTCGGCCGGGGGCTCCTCCCAACTCGTCTACGTTTCGTTCGTATTTTTGAAAATGCAGAATGTAACTTGCGAGGCTAAATTGGGAAGGGGTAGGAGGAATATTTCTTTCTCTGAGACAGAAAGCTGCAGTGCAGGTTTCGGTTCAAGTAAGAAGGGAGTACTAGTTAGATTTTGGATCTAGGGAGGTAGGAGGTCTTACCTGCTGGAGGGACCGCAATGGTACCTTTAATCTTTAGAGGCCGCCCTCTTCATCCGCTTTGCGAGCAAACAAGTCTTGTGTGAACTCCGTGATACTGTGGATCAGAATATAAACCTGTCAATACAGGAAACTGTTTATAAAGCCTTGAAATGAAATTTGGTGGCTGGTAACTACGGTCTGCATAAGGGGTCAGATTCTGAGCGACTTAGAAATATACAGCTTTGCGTATGTAATCCTCAGGATTTGCTTGTCAGCAATTTTGTTTACAGTTTTTTTTTTTAAAGACATAACTAGTCTTTTAGAAAAGTTTTATTGTTTTTGAATTCTTGGTGTTTGGCAAGAAAATCAACACTCTTTAGTAAGCTGGTGTCATTTTTGGTAAGAAATATGAAAGGATTTTTAAAAAGAACCCAACAGAGCAGTTCTTGATTTTTCTGGGCTTTGTAAATTGTTTTGTTTACTAAATTGTAAAATAAAAATTCGACTTGGGGAATAATTAAAAACGGCAGAGATTGGCCAGTTCTTTTTTAAAACAACTATTAATTAGTATTCTAGGTTTTTTGGGCAAGTTTGGTTAAAGTTACTAGTGTATTTTAGTCTTTACCAGATTTTTTTTTTAACATAGGCAGTTTCCTTTTTGTGTTTTTATAGATGGGTATATTTAATAACAAAGCTACTATTTCAAGTTAGGATATACTTTTTGAAAATTCTTACTGGAAATGTATGTGGCTAATAGTTTTTTAGTATTCAAATTTTATTAAGGTAGCTAAAGATTTTCTTGGCTGTTTCTCAAGCAAAAGATTGTGACGTGTAGACATGTCTGTATCTCTTGACTGCTTCAGTTGTTTCAGCCAGCAAACCTTAAGAGAGAAAAGAATTTATTTTTTTCATGAAGTTCAACTTCTGTGGTTGAAATTAATAAAAGCACAAATGTGTGGTTTTCTTCCTGAAAGCATAAAGCTAAGTCAGAAGCTCAATTTAAAGAATTCTCAGTTGCTGTCAGAAATAGAAAAAGAAATTATACATTGTCTTGCCTGGTTCCAAGATATGTATTGGAAATTTTACTAATTTTATAATTGGCAGTATTGTGTGATACTTCTTTGAGTTGTAATGCGGTTGAGTGTAACGAATCACTGACTTTTAGAGGTGTCCGGGACTTTTAAAGAACTCATGAGGGAGGAAACTGAAGGGAAGAATGACTGCTAATTTAATCATCATATCTTTCTACCTCATGTTCTTTGGGTTGCTTTGAACTGACAATGTAAAGTGTTTGAGATTGGTGTCATTTGGCTTGGTCTTTTGAGGCAGTTAATCTTTGTCTCTCCTGGCATAGCTAGTTTTGGTCTAAGTATATCTGTATTTTTTAAATTCTTTAATAGAGTGATTTCCTCTAAAGGGGTTGTTTAAAAGGGAAAGTTTTAACTTTCCTGTGTTTGCTAATTAAACTTTCTCTTTGTTTCAGACTGAAGTGAGTGAATTCAGATACATAACTCAACCTTGTTAGAGGGCTTTTTAAAAAATAAACAGTTGATTCGGTGCATGAGAGCAAGTTACTGCTGCTTACCGTTCAGAGACTCACAGGTGCTTGCCTGCGTTGCAATAAAGGACTCATCTATTGAGCAAGACTTCTATTTATCTCTTCGTTTTGGAGAGCCTAATAAACTGTTATTACAGTTTCTCTACTGACTTTCAAAAGTTTTGAAGTTTGAAAGAGACGTCTTTACAGTTAATACAGCATGAGCACGGCCAGAACAGAGAACCCTGTTATAATGGGTCTGTCCAGTCAAAATGGTCAGCTGAGGGGCCCCGTGAAGCCCAGTGGCGGCCCCGGAGGAGGGGGCCCGCAGACACAGCAACAGATGAACCAGCTGAAGAACGCCGGCACGATCAACAATGGCACTCAGCAGCAAGCACAGAGCATGACCGCCACTATCAAGTACGTGTTAGGGCAAACCAACAGGAGATTTATTTTTGTTACTTTGTTGTTGACTGCTTTATACCTTATTTAACCATTCTGATTGCAGATAGAGGACAGATGACTCTGTATTATGGCCAGTGAGTATTTGCAGTAGAAGAATGCATTTTGTCACAATACAACCTTGTTAAGTAACTAACATAGACACCTATATATTAATTTTGTGTATATTATCTTTTGAAACATTTCTGCCTTTCATAATTAGCTCAGATTCATTAGACTCACCCAGCCTTCCGAGTACATACATACTGAGAGGAAATTTATCCGTAACTTTTTTTTTAAGTTTATGTAACTTTATTTAAAAAAACTTTTTTTTAGGGTTATGTTACTTTTAGTTCAGTTTTGCATGATTTTAGATAAACTTTCTCCTCTTACACATACATGACGTCAAAAGCAGTTCTGTGTCCTAGGGAACACAAAGTTCTGAACTCTCAGAAATGTGGATCTCTGAGTAGTCCCGAGTCCTTTTGTGGGCTCTAAAAACTTAAGAGCCTCATCTTACTACAAATTTTTTTGTCTTTTATATCTGCTATTTGTCATGTAAGTGTACACTTTAAATTTTTTGAATAACTATCATTCTAGAGATTTAGTTAATATTAAACATTAATTTGACTCTTGATCCCATTTCATGTTTGGCTGGATTAAGCATCTAATCATAGATATTGATTGGCTCTTGAAATCTTCGTATGATGTGAAACTGCTTCACTGGACTAAAGTGTATATGTTATTACAACCTACATCTTCTCCATGCCTAAGAAGCACTTTCTAAAGAAAAGTAGCCTTTGGAATATTATATAGAAGGTTACTGGTATGTGATTTGCTAGTAACCTGTAAGAATTAACTTCCAGTGGAATTGATTTGGCCATTGAGAGAGTTGACATCAGTGCATACTCTGGTTTTGGGTTTTGGGGGGTGTGGGTTTTTTTGCACATTTTATTATTTTTAAGGTGAATGCTTTAATTAGTTTAGAAATCAAAAATATTTTCTCAGTTGTAGTTTGTCTTGACAGAATATGAATAGGCTAGCAAAATTTAGTCTACTTTTAAACATAAAGATGTGTTATTTAATTATTTTCTACTTAAATTCTGATTTGAGACAATAGTAGATTTTGCTTTCTCTTTTTTGCTTATCCTGGGATTAATGGTTTCTCATTAATTCTGGGTTCTATTTTTTTAATGTTTATTTAAAAAGGTTTTTTTTATGTTTCCTTTTTTCCCCATGTTTATTTTTGAGAGACAGAGTGCAGGCAGGGGAGGGGCAGAGAGAGAGGGAGACACCGGATCCAAGGCAGGTTTCGGGCTCTGAGCTGTCAGCACACAGCCCAACACAGGACTTGAACTCACGAACCATGAGATTATGACCTGAGCCGGAGTCAGACACTTAGCTGACTGAGCCACCCAGGCGCCCCTAGTGTTTACTTTTAAGAGAGACAGACAGAGACAGAGTGCGAGCCTGGGGAGGGGCAGAGGGAGAGGGAGAGGGAGACACCGACTCAAGCAGACTCCGGGATCCGAGCTGGCAGCACAGAGCCTGAGGAGGGAGCTAGAACTCGAGAACCATGAGTTCATGACCTGAGCTGAAGTTGGACACTTCCTGGCTGAGGCCCCCAGGCACCCCTCATGTTTGTTTATTTTTGAGGGAGAGCGGGTGGGGGCGGAGCCGAGAGGAAGGGGACCCAGGCTCTGAAGGAGGCCCCCCTGCTGGCAGGAGAGCCCGATTCGGGGCTCAGACTCGAGAACTGTGAGGCCGTGACCTGAACCAGAACTGGATGCTTAACTGACTGAGCACCTAGGCGCCCCTAGTTCTGTGGGTTCCTCAAATCTGCTTGTCCTCTCTTATAGGAAGGTACTAGATCCCATCACGGTCTTCAGAAGCCTTCTAGTACTTCTCTCTATCACTTATTTTCTCATTTTAAATCGTTTGGGTTTTTTATCTCCTAAGATTATAAGTTCCTTGTGGTAAGATTTTCCATTCTCTTTCTGCATTTTTATTCACTTTATATTGAATCTGACAGTGGCAAGTTGGCCTACTAGGATGTATAACTGAAATTTTTGTTCCGAAACCTTGGCGTGTTCTGTAAGCAGAGGTGAAGGGCTTCATGCCCTTGGAACCGGCAGCGAGTAGCTACTGGGGTCACAGCGTCTGAGCCCTGTGGGACCCAGCTTTGAGTGAAATGGCCCATCTCTAAGTCAAGACTCTTGAGGGGTTTGGGGGGCTCTGGTTGTTTAAGAATTGTTATAATGAAATCAGTGAAAACTTTCACTTATTGTAAAGATGACACACTTAGAAACATTGTCTGCTTTATTGATAATTTTATTTTCTTGTTAGATGCTTTTGAGTGTAATTTGAGGTTTTTACCTGACCGAAAAGGGAAATTTATTTTACGTGTTTCTCTTGTGATTTCAAGCATTCTCAGTAAAAAAAGATTGGGAGATGTTCTCTAACAGCTAATGCTGAGTTCTTATTTTCCAGGCACTAGCAAATGCTGAGTGCTTTATGTAAACTATTTGCTATAATTTTTTTAATGGTTATTTATTTTGAGAGCGCATGCAGGAGTGGGAAAGGGCAGTGAGAGAGGGAGAGAGAATCCCAAGCAGGCTCTGCACTGTCAGCGCAAGCTGGACACAGGGCTTAATCTGAGGGACCGTGACATCGTGAGCTGAGATCAAGAGTCTGACCCTTAACTGACTGAGCCACCCAGGCACCCCCTATTTGATACAGTTCTTAACCCACGTTATATAGGAGAGAATTAGAGGCTTAGAAAAGTAACTGCTGCAGAGTCACAGAAATAATAAATAGTAGAGTCAGGGCTTGACCTGGATTGAAACTCAAGTTTTGACACTTTAGAGCCTTTGGCTTTAACTAGTCACCAGAAGTTAGAAGCTCCGTGCTTCCCGGAGACTGTGCCAGGTGAGAGGTGCTAACGCGGTCTAACTGAGGGAGTCGCTGCTTGATTTAAACTCCGGTCAGTAAGCTCTTTCAGACTGGTGACCTGCAGACGTGTGGAACTAGTGTCACTAAAGTTTTCAGTTTTTCCTAGAAAAGCCAGAATGTGAACTTTTATATGAAATCTTCTAATATTTAAATGTTGGCAACTAATTTAAATTAAAACACTCTACATGTATCAGAAGATATAGGTTGCACTAGATACTACAGCGCCGCTCTTAAGAAGAGGGACGCCCAGGGCGCCTGGGTGGCTCCGTACATTAAGCTTCTGACTCTTGATTTCAGCTCAGGTCATGATTCTGGAATCAAGGAGTTGGAGTTGGGCCCTGTGTTGGAGTGGAGCCTGCTCAGGATTGTCTCCCCTCTTCCGCCCCCACCCCTACCCACCCCCTCCTGCCTCCCTCTGCCCCTCTCCCTGGCTCCTGTGTTCTCTTTTCAGAAAAAAGTGGGGGGGGGGGAACAAGTGCCTTGTTCCTGTTTCTCTTTTTTAGGTTTTATTCATCTAAGTAATCTCTGCACCCAACTTGGGGCTCAAGAGTCACATGCTCTTCCAACTGAGCCACCCACGATGCTGCTGCCTCATTCCTCCTATTTTTGATTTTTTTAATCCTCTCTAGATTGTTCTTTTGTAAGAAGAGCAGTTTTTCTAAAACTGTTTATTTCTGTTAAGAATATTCTGAAGTAAATGGCAATATATTAAACTTTCTGTGTTAATTATAATTGCGATGAGTCATCGTATTGCTAGAAGAGTGACGCTGTGCATTCTCATGCTTCCATTTTACTGTATTCTCTGTAGACCTGGTGATGACTGGAAAAAGACTTTAAAACTCCCTCCAAAGGATCTAAGAATCAAAACTTCGGTAAGTGGGTTGTAAAATTCAAGTGGGAAAATGATGTGGAAGCTCTAAACGTGAGGTAGTTCCTTGACAACGGGCGGTGTGTGTTTACTCTGAACTAGGTTGAATTGGTTGAAATTCTATAGATTCTATATGATTTGCCAAAATGTTCCCGTTTGGAGGAATTTTTATTAATACAGTCTATATGTTAAGTACTATGTTTACACATAGGTATTTTATCTGACTTACGTAGTGCTTTCATGATTTGCAAGGCATTTTCTCAAAATACCCTTTTGCTCCCACCAACATAGTAAGATTCAGGGGAGGTGTTAACCCTGTTTTGCGGATGAGAATACGGAAGGTTGGAAGGTTCTCTGAGCGCAGCGCCCCGGCCAGGGCTGATTTTTGTCTCTAAAGGGTCGTTTAGCAGTAGTTAGAGACATTTTTGGGTAACTCAGCTGGGGCGGTGCTCTAGGACATCCCCTTACAGCAGTGGGTTTTCTGGCCCAAATGTCAATAGTGTTAAGTGACGGAAACTTTTATTTAGGACACAATGTTTATAGGGGGAACTAGGGTTTGACCTCCCCGCTTGTGATTTGTAACTCATAGCACGACACTTACGTAGAAATAACAGTATTCTGCTAGTTCTCAGCACAGGGTGGCCTTTCCCCAAAAACAATTTATTTCTTAAATGTTTGTTTATTTTGAGAGAGCGAGAGACTCTCAACCTGGCCCCGAGCTATCAACGCAGAGCCCTACATGGGGCCAGAACTTGCAGACTGTAAGGTCATGACCTGAGCTGAAATCAAGAGTCAGCTGCTTACCCCACTGAGCCACCCAGACACCGCTCCCCTAAACAATTTTTACTTTATTTTTAAAAATTTTTAATGTTTATTCTTCAGAGAGAGAGAGCATGAGCAGGGGAGGTGCAGAGAGAAAGGGAGACAGTCTGAAGCAGGCTCCAGGCTGTCTACACAGAGCCTGACCTAGGGCTCAAGGAACTGCGAGATCATGACCTGAGCCGGAGTCACCAACTGAGCCACCAGGGCGCCCCGCCCCCCCTCCGTCCCCCACCAAACAATTTTTAACTGGCTTGTGTGTGTTAGAGTTGTTATTCTTTAGGAATACTTGAAATATAGATCAAGGCAACTAATTTGCAATATTTAAATTTTAAATTGGGTAGGTAAAAAATAAGTCTCTGAAACAAACTTTCTTAAGCATACTAACTGCCAGAGGAACACAGTTGTACTATCTTATTTTGTCTTAATTTGTTTTGTCTGTTTGAGTAGGATGTGACCTCCACAAAAGGAAATGAGTTTGAAGATTACTGTTTGAAACGGGAGTTACTAATGGGAATTTTTGAAATGGGCTGGGAAAAGCCATCTCCTATTCAGGTATGTTTCCCCTTTTTATCCATATATGATGTTATGATTTGAGTAGTCCGTACTTTGTGATCCGTGTGGATGATACACAATTAACCAGCACTTTCTGTTTGTGTACACCTGCACGTACGTACTGTCTCTGAACCTTTTAAAGGTAAGTCACAAAGTCATGGCCCGTTGCCTCTAAATATTTCAGTGTGTGTTTCCTGAGAATAGGACTTTTTTTTTTTTTTTTTTTAAGTAAGCTCTGTGCCCAATGTGGGGCTTGAACTCAAGCCTGAGATGAAGAGTAACCTGCCAACTGTGCCAGCCAGGTGCCCCTAGGTGCCTGTGGGTTGGTCCATTTAATACAATATATGTTTCTCATCTATCATTTGTATATTGATTTTTAATTGACTCTGAAATATCCTTTGTAGGATATGTTTTCTGTACAGGATGCATTCTAGGATCAGGTATATTATATTACAAAACTATATTACATAGTTGTATTTCTTTAACGTTTTTTAGTTGTGAGCATTGCCCTAGTCTTTTTTATTTTTATTTTTTGGTGTTTTATGAAATGGACATTTAAAATACAGCCCTCTTCTATTTTTTAATACAATATTCCTCATTTTTGGTTTGTCTCTGTCTCTCCATGTGATGAGACTCCCGCTGTGCCTTAGCCAGGACACTGGAGAAGTCCTGTTCCCGCCTTCCCGCGTTCCGCATTGGGAGGTATACACAGTGTCCATCCATTTCTCAGTGGTTAATTTAATTTTGATTACCCTCTCAAGGTGGTGCCTGAATTTTTTAAAGTTTTTATTTATTTTGAGAAGAGAGTGTGTGTGCACATGCGTGAGCAGGGAAGGGGCAGAATGAGGAGAGAGAGAATCCCAAGCAGGCTCCATGCTGTCAGTGTGGAGCCCAGTGCAGGGCTCAATCTCACCGTGAGATCATGACCTGAGCCAAGATAAAGTTGGACGCTGAACTGAGCCGTCCGGGTGCCCCTGTGTAACTGCTTTCCCCCCTCCCCTTTCCTTAAGACCAGTAAGCAGTCTACAGGGGCACTTCAAGACCATGCAGGCATCTTATTCTTCCGTCAGTTTCTGCCTAGTCTTGGTGTCCTTTCCTGATCTTTTCATGTAGCTGTAGATTATCGGTGTGGACGCATGAGTTTTTTTTCCCCTGGTGGTATTTTTGTGGTCAAAGTGTCCACTTTTTGGCTATGGTGAGCTCCTTCAAGCTGGTTTCTGTGTTTTTGTAATCCCCCCCCCCCCCACCGGCTTTTTTCTGATAGGCTATCTTTTGGTGCAATTTTACGTTCACAGCAGTTGAGCAGAAAGTAGAGATTTCCCACAAACCCCAGGCCCTGCTCATGCATAGCCTCCTTCATTATCAACATCCCTCACGTGAATGTTACCTTTCTTTATAACTAAGGAACTTCTGGTAACCTCACCCGAAGTTTGTAGTGTTTATAGTATGCGTTAGTGTTCACTCTTGGCGCTGTGCCTCTTGTAGGTTTGAACAAATGTATGCTGGCATGGACCCATCATTATAGTGTCCTGCCCAGTAGTTTTACTGCCCTAAAAATCCTCTGTGCTCTGCCTTTTCACTCCTCACTTGCCCCTCTTTTTCCTTAAGTGCTTCCTTTTTGGTATATCATGATGTCAAAGCTTCTCTGCACCTCTCTTGTCCCAGCCTTGGCATCGGCCATTTCTCCAGGGGGCCCTGATTGCCAGTGGGACGGTCATATTAGAGGCTTCCATCTGAGTACTAAGTGCACTCCTTTCTCCTTGGCTTTTTCGGTGGAAATGTGTGTGTGCACGCACATATGTGTAGACCTAAACAAGCATGTTAATTGAAACTGTTGGATCCAGGCTGTAGTAAGGACAAACCCTGGGACCGTGAGCACCATGTATATATGCAGCCATTAAAGGAAGATGGAATAACCTGGAAGAAGTGATCCATATTCCAAGCGAGAACACTGGGATAGCAATGGCCTACGGGTTCTTATCTTTGTGGACAAACTAAAGAGGTTTCTATGGCTGGAGGAAGTGTCAGGGTTATATATCATCAGACAGACCGTTTGAGTCCATACATTAAAAATACTTTGGGATTTACTTTTACATATTGTAGTTCATGTTAATCCATTTTATGTACAGGGATCAAAGTTTTATGAGAGTCTTTTGTTGTAGGGACCATATCCCTCAACTCTGTATCTCCAGTACTCAGAAAAGGTGCATGGCAGGGGATGCCTCGGATACTCAGTAGTGTTTGTTTATTTTTTTTTTTGTTTATTTATTTATTTATTTATTTTACTCAGTAGTGTTTAGAATGCTTTAGTGAAATTGTGGTTGACATGTCCACATGTCACGTGGCCTGTAGAACTAGTGAGGAGCCTAGCTTTGCAGTCAGACTGCCCAGATTGAATTCCCAGCTCCCCTCCTAAGTTGATTATTTGAGGTATGTCTCTCATCATCAGTTTCCTGGCCTATGAAGTTGATATGATAGTTTGTATCACAGAGTTGTGATGATTGAGGTAGTTCATGTTCGTATGTGTGGTGTAGCGCCCAGTCGGTGATGAGTGTCTGTACTGGCTATGGGTTACTGTTCCATATACTTGTTTTATGAAAAAAAGGAAATGGCAGGAGGCAGGAATAAAATGCCCCTGCCTTCCTCAAAAAAAAAAAAAAAAAAAAAAAAAAAGAGCGAGAGCGAACGAGATTCGTTCATGTAGGAGACTGTTTCTTAATGGATCTGTGTTCGCCCTGTTCCCCACCTTTGTATTATCTTTTAAAATTGACTTTGTATTTTTTTTTATCTTGGGCTGGGGAGAAAGAGGGGGAAAGAATCCCAAGCAGGTTCTGCGCTGTTAGTGTAGAGCCTGACGCAGGGCTCAGTCTCACAAACCATGAGATCATAACCTGAGCCGAAATCAAGACTTTGGATACTTAACAGACTGAGCCACTGAGGCACGCCTAAAATTGACTTTGTTGTTTGCATCTGAGTATTAATATAACATACAGGCAGTAATCTTTCTAGCCACATGATCAGGTTCATATCTAACTTTTTCTGTAAAGTAAAAATAATCTTCCTCACAGGGTGTTTGTGAGAATCAAATGCAATTTGTAAACAAAATATTTTGACATAGCATTCAGTGTACAGATACAGAGTATTATTTTAGATACTTGGGACCACCATTCACATTTCCTTTTTCTTCACTGTTGTTTTGCCTGAGAATCTGTGGGAAATACAACATAATCCTTAGAATTATTCAATTTAACAAACCATAAATATGTTAGGATTTTGAAACAAAGAAATTTAGAAACCCTCTAGTAAAATCTAGCCTCGTGACTGTCTGCCTTCTCTTCATTTTGTTCTCACCGCCTTTTCTCTCCTCGTTTTCCAGGTGTTTTTCAGGTATTCTATAGTACTCGGTTTTACAGTGCTGTCCAGACATTATTTCCCCAGATACAAAAGCCTTTTTGATCAGATGGGTGTCATCTGCACTTGAAAATTTTTTTAAGAGACGGTGAAGTTTTGTTGGCTATAAGATTATTGGCTATAATCTTAAAAAAGACTGCGCCCTGCCAGGCGGGAACCCCGTATACTCCCGCTTCCAGGCGGCTTCCTCCGGGGCGGCCGTGTGGCCTCCGGGGCTGGCAGCGTGGTGGCGTTCTGATCTGACGCGCAGACTCGGCAGAGCCGGAGCGTCTCCCGCTCGGGCTGCTCACGTCGTGAGGCCTCGTGCAGCCCGCTCCGGTACACACGGGTTTTGTTCAGTGCTGTGAATGTATTTTTCTTAGGAATTTCTTAATCTTTTTCTCTAGCTTTATTGTTACTTACATATACAAAATGTGTTAATTTCCCTTACCAGTAAGGTTTTCAGTCCGCAGTAGGCTATTGATTAGTAACTGCAGACGAGTCAAAAGACGGCCATGATGCGGCGCTGCGGGGGCCCGTGCCCGTCATTCTGTCGCTCAAGGGCCAGCTCTTGCCTGGAGCTGAGTGTGACCGCTCCCGCTGCTCCGGCCGCGCAGCCTCTGCGCCGGAGAGACGGCCCGCGGTCCGTTGTTGAGGGAAACGTGGAAGCCCCTCCGGTTGCCAACAACATTTCTCGGCTATTTTGAGAAATTCTTTTGTCGGCCAGGTCCAATAAGAATAGTTTATTGTCGATAGGAATTACAGCATTCTCAATCCTTTGCAAATCATTCCTCTTGCTAACGTGGATTTCTTACGACTCTAGGAATTGTTTTCCTGAATTTGTAGAAAAGTCTTGAAAAACAGTCTCTCATTGGTTACTATGGTAAAATTGGGGGTGTGTTCCTTAAGTTAGAGGTATTTTTTAAATTATTTCCTTCCACCCCCTCTTTTTCTGGGTCACAGTGGACACCTCTGACATCCATTGCCGTCCGCTCCACCATAGTCCTACTGTCTTTTTCCCCTGAAATTAATATTCTTAAGGTCCTCTGGCACTAGGAGGTAAAAAGAATCAGCTACTCCAAAAGCAGCTAATTGGGCAGTTTTCAGCTCTTTTAGGTCAGACACTTTGGTCAGATGCCTCTCAGTACTAGGAAATGGGGAAGGATACTGTGCTTTGTTTGTAGGCAACAGAAACCAACGTGGGCTAACGTAAGCAAAGGGCAGTTTATTGAAAGAATATCCGAGGAGTTCACGAGAGTGAAGAAAGTCTGAAGGAACACACTTGGAATAGACCAAGAACTGAGGCAGCTGTGAAGTACTTGGAACGTTACAGATTGTTATAGGATGTCCTTTAACAATTTAAATTCTTAGACGGGAGCCTGGAGCTGACCGTGCTTCATTTGAGGTCTCCTGTTTGGCTGAGAAGGTTGGCTAGACTATCCAGCGGCGATGGGGGAGACCTAATTCCTCAGATGGAAGTTAGAGTGCTTGCTCCTGGGGAAGGGAAATGGATCCTGGAGTCACCAAACCCAACCAGTACTTAGTGGGTCAGTCCCTGGACCTTACGGTAGAGCATGGACTCTGGAACTTGGTAACTTGATTAAGACACAAATCCCATATCACACAGTCCACACATTTAAAGCCTACAACTCCGTGGTTTTTAGTGTATTCACAGTTGTACACCTGTTACTACAGTCAGTTGTAGGAAATTTTCATCACCTCAAAAAGAAACCTTTATCGGTCTCCGTTTTCCCCCAGCCGTAACCAACCACTAACCTACTTTCTGTCTCTATGGATTTGCCTCTTCTGGACGTTTCATCTAAACGGAATCCTATCATATGTGTTTTCTTGCAAGTGGCTCCTTTGACTTAGAATTTTTTAGGGTTCATCCATGTTGTAGCCAGTATTAGTCCTTGCCTTTGTATGGCCAGACAGTACTTCTGTTGCGAGGCTGCGCTACATTTGGCTCATCAGTTGATCGGGTTTTCCCCCACTGGTGGCTGTTTTGAATAATGCTGCTGTGAACATTCATGTACAGGTTTTGTGTGGAGACGTTTTCATTATAAAACAAAAGGTACCTAACTTGAAAGCATATAAATAACAAAGTATCTGAGTGCCCAGCGCACAGTCAGGTTTTAAAATTTTTAGCTTTGTTCCTTCTTTCTTTTCTCCCTGGTAGCTCCCATGATTTCCTCTTGGGTTTCAAAGCTGTCTGAGCCTGACTTAAATTCTCACTTCATATTACCTAAGCTTCGTAGGAAACAGTGGTGAGAGATGGTGTGGATATGCTGAATTCCCTGCCTGCTAGTCATACTGGTCACCATATAGGGCAAATATATGTGTATCTTGAAGACTAGCCTCCTTTGTTTCAGAAACAAAGATACTGTAAGCAGTTTCTGTAGAGCATAAACCCTTATCAAGAGTGCAGGGAACAGAAGTCAGCGGCTTTAATCCAAGTTCAAAGATGAACCCAAAATGGGAATTCAGATACTCCTAAACTAATTCTAACCTGCCTCATTTTATTTGAAAGTTTTATTCTTCTAACGAACTTAACTCCAGGGGCACTGAGGGTGGCTCTGTCAGTTAAGTGTCCAACTCTTGGTCACTCCTGTCTTGATCAGGGATGTGAGTTCAAGCCCTGTGTTGGGCTCAGTGCTGGGTGTGAAGCCTACTTAAACAAAACAATAAAGTAAAGAACCTGACTCAGGAAGTCATTGGGACACCACCTAACCTTTTATTCTGCTCTAGAACTCAGCAGTGTGCAAGTAGCCTATTTAAAAACCATAGAAGATGGAGCACACACACACCCCTGCCCCCCACTGGCTCAGTTGGTGAAGCGTGCGTTTCTTGATTTCGGGGTTGTGAGTTCGAGCCCCACATTGGAGGTAGAGATTACTTAAATAAATAAACAGGTAGAAGAAAATGAAACCGTGGGGGTAATAGGCCTCCAGAGCAACTGAAGTTTAACAGAGTTGACTCAAAGTAAGAGGAGATTAAGACCAAAGGATCGAAGCCAAGGACTTGTTCTTTGAGCTGCTTTACTGTAGTAAGCAGACTGCTTACTGCTGGTGACAGGAAGAGTGGGTGACAGTATTGTCATTGGACCATGTTTACAGTTATTTTGGCAGCGGCTGTGTTTTCTTTTTCTGATCATATGGAACCCATCTGACCTCTGTGATGGGTTCTAGGTAGAATGAGTATCATGGTGGAAAGTGCAAGTCATGATGTTTGTATAATCACTTTACAGTGCTACAGAGATTTCTTTTGGTCGTTAGCTCAGGCATAGAACTGATTATGAATCTCTTTCCTAATGTTGTATTTTCCCAATTTTTTGGTTTTGGAAATGAAAATTTTTAGTTTTAGAAATGGAAGTGTTCTGCTTCCTCCCTCTTTATTACCTATTCTCCTTTTTAAATTTCTCTCCATATATGTATATTTAATTTTCAATAATTTGGGGGAAGCCTTTGCTATTTAGGTAATTTGTCTTACTTGGAAATGTTACCTACAAAATACACTTGACGAAAGTAGGCTAAATGTGAAAATGAAAAGTCAGTCTCTGATGTGACCATGGATGGAGATTACCGGGATGGAATTGGGTCTCCAGTTGAGCACGTTTCAGGACAGAGAAGTTGCATGTGATACATTGACATTGTGAGCTTACGTAATAAAATCAATTAGGACCTAAAGTTAAACTTTTCCAGCTGAATCCTATTTTTTGCAAGGATAGGCTATCCAAGCCACAATTTTTTGTTGTGGTTAAATTTAAATCAGCTTCTTAGTCTCAAAACGTAGTTTTACCTTTGTCATTGTACTACTTCCTCTCGAGTTTTTAATTGTGAAATGTCCTGTGCTTTGTTTATTCAGGTCATATTGGTGTGTCAGCCAGGGTCCTCCTCCTTTTTATTGGTTGTTTTGTTTAGATCCCAGCTTCCATAGGCACACACATTCTTGCACATACAGACTCACACCTACAGTTTTTATTACATTGGGGTACAGTTTAATTTACTATAAGCAGTTTTGGTAAATATTTGTTGATAAAATTGGTGACGTTGGCTGATAATTTACCTCTGCCTATTCTTGTAATATGTAAATGTGGGATACTTTAAAGCTGTTTCAAAGAAGTAAACCTTCAGTGCATTTTAGAGAATAATTTCCTTATGTATTATTTTTATTCATGAGTAATTTGCATTTTCTTGTCTCTTAGGAGGAGAGCATCCCCATTGCGTTATCTGGGAGGGATATCTTAGCGAGAGCAAAAAACGGAACCGGCAAGAGCGGTGCCTACCTCATTCCCTTACTTGAACGGCTAGACCTGAAGAAGGACAATATACAAGGTTTGTGGTTGGGTTGTTGTTTTTTTTTTTTAAGATTATTTATTTATTTTGAGAGAGAGCACAAGCTGGGAAGGAACAGAAAAAGCCAGTCCCAAGCAGGCTCTGCACTGCCTGCACCCAGCCCGGTGAGGGGCTCGAAATTCATGAAGTGTGAGATCATGACCTGAACAGAAATCAAGAACCGGTGGCTCAGTCGGCTAAGTGTCCGACTTCGGCTCAGGTCAGATCTCACAGTTCGTGGGTTCGAGCCCTGCATGGGGCTCTGTGCTGACAGCTGGCTCAGAGCCTGGAGCCTGCTTCAGATTCTGTGTCTCCCTCTCTCCCTCTCTCCCTCTCTCTCTGACCCTCCCCTGCTCGTGCTGTCTCTCTGTCTCTCAAAAATAAATAAAAAACAGGGGAAAAAAATTGCAGTTGGCATCATGGAGCTATATGAAAGATATTACCATCTTTTTTAAATCAGAATTTATATAATCTAGAGTTAGTATATACTTCTCTTTTTGCAGCTTGGGGCCCACTTGTCCTATAAAATATCCACTTTTTGAAAACATTTCTAGTATTAAGAGAAATTTACATATTACATATATTTTATAGCATTTGGGTGAAATAGGCAAAATAGGTATTATTGCCTCATAGATAGGAAAGCTGGGATCCTGAGAAGTTACTTGACATTGCTGCTGAGAAACTGTGGGACGGAGTGGTTTCCTGCGGCACCTTTGTGTCTCCAAGAGCCAGTGAGCTTTTTCTTCTATAAAGCCTTGTGGCTTTGGGATTTTAAGAGCTTAGGAAGTAGAGAAGAAACAAGTGTCCATAGTTGGATGCAGACTAAGCTAATAGAGTTAAATTGTTTTTCTTTAAGTTTATTTTTAAGAGAGACCAAGTGCAAGTGGGGAATGGGCAGGGGGAGGGGGAAACACAGACTCTGAAGCAGGCTCCAGGCTCTGAGCTGTCAGGACAGAGCCCGACGCTGGGCTCGAACTCATGGGTCCGTGAGATCATGACCTGAGCCGAAGTCAGATACTTCACTGACTGAGCCACCTAGGCACCTTAGTCTAAAGATTTTCTTAAATTTTCATAAATTGATCTTGATCTATAATGATCATATCTCCCATCTTCACATTACCTACTTTCATATTATTTAAGTAGAACCTGGGCGGCACGAGTTCTCTGTTCAGGTGTTTAGATTAAGTGAACCTTTTGCTGAAAAATTAATAAACTTTGAGTTAATGGTTGCCAGCTCAATCCCTTAACAGTTTGTAACTAAGGAGTACCAGGTGTATATAGCAGTGTCGCTGAGGAGAAGTCTAGATCTGGACTAGTCTAATAGGTTCTTTTTTTTGTAAAGGAGATTTACTTATCTGACTTTCCAGAATCAGGCCTATTACGATTCAACTTTCTAAAACGTCCTCAGTATCTAGATTGCAAGGGGCAATGTTTTTGTAGCTTATTAAACTCTTAAAATACGTTTCTTTTTGGGGCACCTGGGGGGCTCAGTTGGTTAAACGTCCAACTTCGCCTCAGGTCATGGTCTCCCTGCTCGTGGGTTCGAGCCCCACATCGGGCTCTGTGCTGACGGCTCAGAGCCTGGAGCCTGTCTTCCGGTTCTGTGTCTTTGTCTCTCTCTGCCCCTCCCCCACCTGTGCATGTGCTCTCGCTCGCTCTCTCTTTCTCTAAAATGAATAAATGTTTTTAAAAAATTATTTTTAATGTTTCTTTTTTCCTGTTTTCCAGCAATGGTGATTGTTCCCACTAGAGAACTTGCTCTACAGGTCAGTCAGATTTGCATCCAGGTCAGCAAACACATGGGAGGGGCCAAAGTGATGGCCACCACAGGAGGAACCAACTTACGGGATGACATCATGAGGCTTGACGACACAGGTAGGGAATGAAGGGTGCAAGGTGGCCTGGCGCTCTGAGTGTAGTTACGGACCGGTGTTTCCTTTCAAATTATTAAAAATTACTTTTGAGAATTAAAGACCAGAGACATTGCAGTAGAAAAATGAGTAAAAGAAATGACCATTTCATTCAAAAAAAAAGATGGACTAATAGTAATTGAAAGGATATTCAGCCTTCCTGGTAGTTTTTTTAATGTAAATAAAAACAGCACATTGATACCGTGCCTATCCTATTGGCAAGACTAAGAAATAGTAATAATAATAAAAGTTGGAGAGGAAACAGTTTGTCTTGTAGTGTGGGGGTATACATTGATAGGCTTTATAGTGAGCAATTTGTCATTGTGTTTTGAAATTACAAATGTATATATTCAGGAATCTTTCCTGAAGAAATAGGCAATGCAGGGTTAGGTTAGTACAGTAGGGTTTGTAGTACTAACAAATTGGAATATCCTACACGTTAGAGATTGGCTAAATACATTGGGGGATAGTCTGAATGGAATTCCGCAAAGCTATTAAAAAACGAAGCTGAACTGTATTCATTTTCATTGAGTTCTTCATGATACGTTGAGTGAAGAAAGGTAACAAGACGTCAAGTATGAGATCACCTTATATAAAGTTTGAGTCAGAATTTTGTGTGTGGTTGTCATCTGGTAAATTACCGCGTGCTTCATGCGGCACGGCTGTTTAGAATGGTCGTCTCCTTTCGTCCTTGTAACAGTCTCCCGAAGGCTACTGCGCTGGTTTACAGGAAAGCACCTGCATCAAAAGCCTGGTAGCCTTTGTTACTCTTTGTGGATTGTATTTGGGGACGAGTGTGCCCCTTATTTGGAGCAGGTGATTTGGGAATCTGTTCGCTCACCCCAGTAGAAGTGAAACAAGTATTCTCTGGCCAACCTAAGATGAAATGAAAATCCATATCCTAAAACACATCTTTGCCTGTTTGTATTATTCCTACGTTTACAACGTTTCTGATAAAATGTATATTATAAACCTTTGTTGTATCCTGTTTGCCCAAGCTAAAATTAATGAGAGTTCGTATTTTCTAATCTTGTGTAGTGCACGTGGTGATAGCTACTCCTGGAAGAATCCTGGATCTTATTAAGAAAGGAGTAGCAAAAGTTGATCATGTCCAGATGATAGTATTGGATGAGGTAATGTTTCTTCATTTGGAAAATACTATTCTGTGCTTTATTTATAACTCCAGTGAATGAAGCAAAAGCTCTTTGTGTTTGTGAACCTTTAATAAATGCATGACTCTAGTCAATTCAAACTTATTTACTTATAAAACATGCTTAGCCTTTTAAAGAGAGTAGATGATAGGAATTTACAGGAATAGTTCAGCCTTGTGTCTTTTTTTTCCTTAGGGATGCCAGATAGTTTGTGAGTTTTGTTTTTATCTTTTAAGAAAAGGAATTGTTGAATACCTCAAAGCCAAGTTTATGCTCTGTCCAATCAGTAATATGTCTTAAAAAAGAATATAATGTCTCTAGTCATTTAATGTCTTTTTTTTTTTTTTAAGTTACTAATTTTGAGAAAGAGCGAGCTAGAATCCCAAGCAGCCTCCGTACAGGGTGCAGTTTCACAAACTTGTGAGATCAAGAGTCAAAACACTTACTTGACTGAGCTACCCAGGCGCCCCTCCTAGGTTCTACTTTGTACTGTTTGGTTTTTCATCCCTGGTGTGTGTGTCACCTCGCCAGGTTTTAAGTGCCTTCTGAGAACTCTCTCAGCTCTGCAGTTTTGGGGTCTGGCGGCGCTTTTGTACGTAAAGTGTGTCCGTGTTGTTTTTGAAATACAGTTGCTTTCCTATTTGGTGTCTGTTTTAGACAACTAGATCAGGTTATTGTAGTCTAATTCAGACAGGATTTTTATAAATCTTTGAGTGATGAGCAAGAATGGTTATTAGTGACCGTTAGCAATAAGTGCTGACGACATTTTTTCATTTACTTTTTACACAAGCCCTATAAGGTAGGTATCCTGTAAAGCAGTTAACAGTAAGTGAAATTCCTAGTTTTAAAGTTGTGGAAACTGAAATATTTAGTGTAAACAACCTGCCAAATAGCTAAAAAGTGAAAGAGACTGGATTTCAACCCAGGTAGAGTGAGTCCGCAGACTGCTCTCAGCCGCGCACGGTCTCAGGAGATCCCACTGAGACTGTTAGGAGGGGTGCGTAGGCGGCTCAGCAGCGACTCTCGGTTTCAGCTCAGGTCAGAGCCTCCCAGGGAGGCGGCGCCCGCGGGACCCCCTCTGCCCCTGCCACACGTGCACGTTCTTTTCTCTCTCGCTCCCTCCGAATTAAATTAAAATTCTGTTAGAGGAACAAGGATTGTGTCTGTCCGAGATTTTTTTCTGCCTGTCTAGAATATGGTACTCTCGATGATCCCCCTTCTGACCCCTGGGCGTGTGTCTCGGTGCCATTGGGCTGGACGGTGTCGTTAGCAGACTTACTGTTTGTAACCAGAATGTTACATGAACGCTCTCGGGTGACCTTACTGACCAAAGACCTTAAACACTGATTGTTTTTGAAACTGTCTTTTCTTTGTTCTGCAGGCAGATAAGTTGCTGTCACAGGATTTTGTGCAGATAATGGAGGATATTATTCTCACGCTACCTAAAAACAGACAGATTTTATTATATTCTGCTACTTTCCCTCTTAGTGTACAGAAGTTCATGGTGAGTGTGAATCTGTTCAGGGAAGCAGTGCCGTTCTGTTGCCCATAAGTGTATGTTTATTCATAATTACATTGTACAGTCCGCCTCTGCGCAGTGCTGATTGTTTCGGGTTTTTAGCTTTTTCATCAGCTGATCTGTTAGGGTTTGTTTTGCTTTAATAAATTAACTGATTTTTTTCTTTAAACCGTAATAGTAATTTGATTAAATTCTTTATTCACTTAGCTTTGCTGTCAGGATGACATATAATCATTGATAACTGGATAAATTGATCATAGTGTAATCCTATATACAAAGCACAGAATAGGAATTTAGCTACATACCTGAATGGTAGACCTTCCATCGTAGACTATGTATACTTTGAAGAGATCTGCATCTGTTTTAAGCAATAGTTTATCAGAAAACTATAGGATATCTTTTGAGTTCCAGAGATACACTCTACTTTCATTGAATTATATGACTCTTCTTTTTTTCAGAATTCCCATTTGCAGAAACCCTATGAGATTAACCTGATGGAGGAGCTCACTTTGAAGGGAGTAACCCAGTACTACGCCTATGTGACCGAGCGCCAAAAAGTGCACTGCCTCAACACGCTTTTCTCCAGGGTAAGTAGTGGGCCCCAGCTACTGGGCTTTACCTGTTGTGTAAGCCCAGTTAAGTAACTGTGTCTTCTCCCACCAGTCCACAGCTTTTTCTTAAAAGGTAGTTTTGGTCGTTCGGAAGGTGATAGAGTATGACGTCAAGGGCACTTTTAATTAAATTCTAAAATAATTTGACCTTAATTATAGTTGCTCGTTATTTGCATATTTTGTTTTTGCAAATTTGGCTACTCACCACGATTTATTTGTGACGCCCGCCCCCCCCGCCACGATCAGTCCTCGTGTGCTTTTGAAGTCATTTGTGGACACTCCTAGGACGATGGAAAACAACAGCCGCTGTGCATAATCCCCCTGAGATCGGACAGGGTGACACACGGCCTTCTTCCCTCGGCTCTCACCAACGTCTTCCTCGTCGTCTGTGCCACATCAATGCCACATTTTTTGCATTTTAATGCTTTCGTTTTGTTTTGTGTGTTTATTTCGCGGTTTTAAATGGCCCCTAAGCTTAGTGCTGTCCGTTGCTCCTGAGCACAAGAAGACTGAGGTGCCTACAGAGGAAATGTGTGTGGGGTCCACCTGGTCCAGGAAGACACGGGCTCCTGTTGGCCAGGAGTAAATACGGGGTCTTGGCACAAGAACGCACATAAAACAAGATTATCTGTTGATGGATTGATGAGAAAGTTGTGACTAGAGGCTCACTGGAGCCTAATCCTGTCTCCTAGGAGCAGAAGTTCTGTATTTGTGTGTTCAGTATTTTTTGGTTTTTTCCCACATACTCAGTGTTTGTGGCAACTTTGTAGAACATGAGTACTGCAAGTAATGAGAATTGAATGCTGGCATTTATGTGGCTCTTACTAAGCATACTATTCAACAGAATTTATAAATTATGCGCAGTTATTAAGTAAGTGACTAATAGTACATACAGTCTCTACAATTTTGCCTCTCTGTTGTGTCCTGCGATTCTGAGACTCAGACCATGTTTGGAACGTGCGTCGGTCACTGTGTTCAGGATTTGGTAGAATGAGCTGCAGGCGTGTGCTGCTCCTCCTCACGCTGTGTCTCTCCCTTGTGCGCAGCTTCAGATCAACCAGTCCATCATTTTCTGCAACTCCTCCCAGCGCGTCGAATTGCTGGCCAAGAAGATTTCCCAGCTGGGCTATTCTTGCTTCTATATCCACGCTAAAATGAGGCAGGTGAGTGTGAAACTGGAACGTGTGTGCGGATCTTTAAAATCTTTTCTAAGTATTTCTTGGATTCTGTTTTTTGTTTTAATGCTCCTCCATATGCCCTAAACCTAAGAGTAAAGTATTCCGTAGTCGGCAAGGGGCCTGTCGCTGTGACCGCCATGGTTCAGTTTTCTGACTGTAAAACAGGAGTGTGCACGCTCTTACCTCACCAGGTTGTTAGGAAGGTGGAGATAGTTTATAAATGAGTACACTGTTGGGCAAGGTACAAATATGAGATCTTGCTCCCTTCTCCAGGTCATGCAGATTTGCACTGTTTAATACAGTAACCACTAGTCACATGTGGCAATTTAAGGGCATTAATGTTTAAAGTTTAGTTCCCCTGTCACACTGACCACATTTTAAGTGCCGTGTTCCATGTGACCAGCAGCCACAGTTTTAGGACGTGCCGATGTGGAACACTGCCATGTCACAGAGGGTTCTGCTGGAGAAGCCTGCTCTAGGTTTTTAATTTAATTTATGTACCTCAGCCCATATGATTTTTCTTCACTGTTTGCCTTAAGGATACAATCTCTAGATTTCAGAACTTGTTTTAACAGTTTAAAGAAATTCAGAATTATAAAAATAAGGTTTTTGTATGTGTGCTAAGTACACATTGTGAAATTTTATAAAAAGGAAGTTTCCGTAGACTGACAGATTAAGAGCGTAAGCTAACTGGCTCCCACGATTTTCAGAGAAGCCTGACAGCGGGTCAGACCTCATCACATAGACCCGGCCGTTAGAGCTGGTCACGGGAAAGGGGCGTGCGAAGGTGTGGGGACCGTTTCCGGCTGGGAGGAGAGGGAAGGCCCGCTTGACCGACGCTGGGTTTATCACTTGTCGGAGTCCTTGCGCGCGTGTGTGCATTTTTATATTCTCAGTGAAAAGGAAATCTTTGGTTTTGCATACAGATAACTAAAAAGACAAATAGTAGATGTTTAGATCAAGCTAAACTTTTCTCATCCTCTGTTTGAAACATTTAAAAAATAGTTACACAAAAAATTGGTGGAAATTGTTGCTTAAAATCCAGCAAAAAAGATGAAGGTACCCTTAAGAGCCAAGATAAATGCTACATGATGAGATGCGTAAATATGTTTTACTTGCTTATTAATTCCTGTGGGAAACTAATTTATGGTCACTTTATCCTTTGTTTTTAACTTGGGAGTTTTGAATTGGCTCCTCTCTCATTTGTGTGAATTTGGGGCACGCTGCACTGCTTGGATGGGAGAAATCCCTGATGGGAGACGTAGGGGTGTGTGTATGAGATTTAAACAAACTGAGTGCAGCTGCTTTGTCCCTAGGAACATCGAAATCGTGTATTTCATGATTTCCGAAATGGCTTATGCCGCAATCTTGTTTGCACTGGTAAGTATTTCTTTTACCTGTTATTTTTCTCCCTCGTTCTGCTCTGCTTTCTCTATCCGTATTTCCCAACAGAGTCTGTGACAGAGTTCAGCTCACCCCAGTACCATTCCTGGAATTTCTGAGGTTGAAGTGAGCCTGATTCCTGAAATTAGTTTTCATATCTGAAACTGCAGAACACCTGTTGGTACTCAAACCACATCTTTGCCTTTTAAACAGTTTTGGAATGTGTTTTCTGAATAAGTTTAGCATACAGGAATGAGATATGTAGTACATGCAAAATAAATTAAGAAACTATGTTTTAGAAATTATCTACTGTGGTCTTTTAATTTTTTCGCCAGAAACAGACTAGTCTATATTTTGGTGTATATTTGGTTTACTGAACGTAAGAAAAACGAAGTTGGGGGGCAGGTGGACAGTTCAGATCAGACGAGGCAAATAGCTGGAGCACCCTCCCATCCCTACACTGGAAATAGAGTCCTGGTCTGAGGTTAATCCTCTAAACTAGGCTTCGAGGTTAAAAAAATTTTTTTAAGGTTTTATTTATTTTTGAGAGAGAGAGTGTGAGCAGGGGAGGGGCAGACAGAGAGGGAGACACAGAATCTGGAGCAGGCTCCAGGCTCCGAGCTGTCAGCACAGAGCCGGATGCGGGGCCTGAACCCACGAACCGTGAGATCGTGACCGGAGCCTTCACGTAACTGACGGAGCCACCCAGGTGCCGCAGGGTTTGTTTTAATTGAGGGTTTCACCCAGAAACGCGGTGACCGTCAAGGGCGTCTTTCGGTGAGTTTCTGCGTATGTGCCCGCCCATATAACTACCGCCCATATCAAAATGTCGGGTGGTTCACAGTTTGGGGGGGTTTTAATGCTGCTGTAGAAATAAACTCCAAATTTTTACTAGCAGAATATTGAATTTGCTAATTTACAAAACGCAAAAAAAGGCATCTCCGGTATCCTGGGTGCTTCCAGTTTATCTTTTTCTCTGTCTCGTGTCTGAAAGGATCGTTAATAGAGCCGTGAATCAATTCATGTCTGTTCACTTTATCAGCAGTTCTAACCTTTATATTGGAGTATTCAAATATAAGATATCTGATTTAATGGAAAGACATTAGACTTCTAGAATTTTTTTATTTAATTTTTTTTATGTTTATTTTTGAGAGAGAGAGGGAGAGAGGGAGACACAGAATCCAAAGCATAGACGTTTAGAATTTTAGGATAAGAGTTCAAGTCCTACCCTTTTTAACCTGTAATCATACGACCTTGGACAAGTTATACTTTTATGCCTTTTTTTTAAGCTGTAAAATGAATGCCTTAAACCAAATTCTGAGTGAATACGTTTTATTTGTTAATTCAAAAACAGTTCTTGATATTCAGCCAGTATTCTGCCAGGTATTTAGTTGGTGCTGAACAAAAATATTACTCCTCAGTTTTATGTATATTCTACCACAACTAAAAATTTTCAAATATATGCACACCCCCTGCACTTGGGGAACCTATAATATAGAAAAGGAATTAGTTCATTGGTGAAATATTGAGAGTTGTTAAGCAAATTTAGAACGTGCAGACAGAAAACAGAAGAGTGTTTAATATGTCAGTAAATAAGGAATAACGTGTACAAAGTGTATACATAAATAGATGCAAAGTATTACTCTTCAAGGAGCAATGGTTTAATCGGAGATAACAAAAACATAAGCAACATTAAGAGTCTAAGGCAGGCCCTACAACCTTTTTCTTTAAAGTGCCGGACAGGGGCACCTGGGGGGCTCGGTCTTAAGCATCCAACTTCGGCTTAGATCATGATCTCGCAGTTTGTGAGTTCGAGGCCCGCATCAGGCTCTGTGCTGACAGCTTGCAGCCTGGAACCTGTTTTAGGTTCTGTCTCTCCCTCTCTCCCTGGCCCTCCCCTGATCATGTTCTGTTTCTCTCTCAAAAATAAATAAGTATTTTAAAAATTAAAAATAATAATAATAAAGTGCCAGACAATAAGTATTTTAGACTTTATATACCCTAAGTTCTCTGATACAAGTTACTCATCTCTGCCGTTTTGGCTGAAAAGCACCTTAAACAGCACGTAGACACACAGGCCTGGTCCTGTGGCAGTAAACTATTAAAACAGGCTTTGGGTTGGGCTCACAAGGGCTAAAAGTAATTCGCAAATGTGAGGTGTGTATGGTAAAAAATCCTAAGTTTTCATAGGAAAGGGAATTAATTAGCTGTGGTGATCTGAGAAGAGTTGGAATTTTTTAACTGGCTTTCTAACCTAGATAAGTAGTAGACTTGCAGAGGGGTTTTAAGTCAGAGAACTGGTATAAAACATGATCCATAGAGGGCTTTAAGAAGATGCATTTAAGGAAGGAAAAGTGGATGGATTTCGTGGAGGGGAAGGTTTGCCAACCTGCATAGAGACGTGTGTTAGGACCATGTGGCGGGGGGGGGGTGGGGGGGGGGGACCTTGTATGTCAGCCTGACGTTTTACCCGGAGGCAGTAGAAAATAAGGAGCTACAAATTCAAAGCAGTGTTTCAGAACATCCGCCATTTTGGATTACTTTGGAATGTGGAACTGATAGAAGCCCTAAAACCTACTTATTAATTAGTCTATTATAATTGTTTCTACTTGTAGTTTTCATAGCCTAAATTAGCATAGTAATTGTGGAACGAGAAAAGAGAAAGGGTGGCCTTGTAGAAGGAGATGAATGAATTCTAAAAGTATAAACCATTGTCCTTAATGGATTATCTCTTCTTTTCAAAGTATTCTTGGCTAATCTGTTTTAATCTTGGATTAAATACTAAGAGAAAATTACTGGTTATTCCCAAAACTCATTTAGGAGTTTGTAGTTTAACAGTCATTCTGATCTCTTCCTATATTTGCAGTTACTTTATACCATTTCAGAAAATTTTATGGGACTTGGAAAAGGTAACTTGCTAGCATGAAGTTATTTATGATAGTGTGTAGGAAATGCTAGTAATTTGCAAATGCATTTGGAATACCTAACGAAGTGAATAAAACTTAGGTTGCACTAGAAACACATGTTAAGGAGTGTTGTGGTACCAGGAAACATGCTTAAGTTGAAAGATCTAATGGAGATTCTTTCCTTCTTTTTTAAGATTTGTTTACCCGCGGTATTGACATACAAGCTGTGAATGTGGTAATAAACTTCGACTTCCCAAAGCTGGCGGAGACCTATCTCCATCGCATCGGGAGATCAGGTGAGGAAGAGGAAGGTGTTCTTCATGGGAGCGTTTTGAGAAGTATAGTCATTGAATTCTGTTCTTTTGTGAAATAGAGTGTAATAGCAATGAGAACAGCGAATTAAAACTAATTTAGTTGTTTGGTATTTAAGATTGATTTTTTTTATTCTAGAGCATTTAAGAACAGTTAAAGTAACTTTATTGTATGCTTAACTGGAGAGAGAATTCACAAATGGGAGGTGCGCTTTTTTCATTAGGTGGTGCAGACTGTACTGTTTATGTATTTTGGCAACTTTTTATATAAATGGGCATCTGTCTTGCATTTGAAAAAGGGAAATGAAGGCACTACGGGCGTGAAACGAGGTTGTGAGGTGTGGATGAGACCGTAACTGGTCTCGCACACTCACAGTGGCGGTAAACAGAAACAGTCCGGTGTGGTTTTGCCACTAATAGATTTGCACACCCACATTGATTCTCATATTTAACTCGTTTTTTAAATTAAAAACTGTTTTTCTTTAGGTCGCTTTGGTCATCTTGGCTTAGCCATCAACTTGATCACATATGATGATCGCTTCAACCTGAAAAGTATTGAGGAGCAGCTGGGAACAGAAATTAAACCGATTCCAAGCAACATTGACAAGAGTCTGTACGTGGCAGAGTACCACAGCGAGCCTGTGGAAGACGAGAAACCTTAACAGGCATGTACGTGCCTGACGGAATAGTAGCTAAGTGAGTGGCATGACCAAGGCCCTCTGTCCTGGGGGAGCAAGGTGTTGCGCTGCGTGTACCGGCGGCGAGGGTGAGACAGCAGTTGGCGTCAGTACGCCAGGACCGGTGCTTGGGGGAGGTTCTGGTCTCTTAGACTGTCTGTAAGTGCTGTTCTTGAATGCGGTCTTCCTTGTGACGGGCACGGAGCCTCCGGAGTACTTCCGTGCTTCCAAAACCATGAAAGCAAGAATCTTTTTCAGCAGTTGGAATATGGAAATATTTTTTGTCTTTTCCTTTATTAGTCATCTCTCGGTTGTTAGCATCACCCTTAAGTTTTACTAGGCGGGCGTCTTAATCAGGTTAAATTTTTTTTTAATGTTTATTTTTGAGAGAGAGAGAGCATGTGAGAGGGGGGAGGGGCAGAGAGAGAGAGAGAGACACACACACACAATCTGAAGCAGGTCCCAAGCTCCTAGCTGCCAACACAGAGCATGATGCAGGGCGTGAACTCACCAACCAAACCTGGGAGATCATGAGCGTGACCTGGGCGCCACCCAAGCGCCTTCTTAATAAATCAGGTTAAATTACCTATAGTGCCTCATTGCCAAATGGGTAATCAGGTTGTGAGGATATTTGTCTTTTTTTTTTTAACTGCCCACCTGGTTTCCTATGCTACCCTTTCATTTCATTGTTTGGCGACCACCGGCCTCTAACAGTGGGGCTCAAAAGGAGGCTCAACAGAAAGGAATGTAGGCGATTCTGCAGTTTTTTCCTAAGGAAAATCTGATTTGAGAGACAATTGTGTCCAAGTTAGCAATAAACGTTTTACCTGTTGTTTTCAGTTTCTAAGATCCTCTCTTCACTTTTAGTTTCTCTTTCTCACCCCCTCAATTTAAATGTCAAACACGAAACCCTCAGGCAAACCTAAAAATAGGCGGAGTTTGCTGGTGTACTAGCAGGCTGCTGTATTAATGGAAGGTGAAGGGGAAATAATCTTGATTTGATTGTTTTGGATGCCAGAACTTTCAGGCTCTCGTTCTGTCTCTAGGATGCCTAGCAGAAATTCCTTAATCCCGGATGGAGTCTTTGGGAGGCAGAGGCTCAGTAGAGGCCCCTACGGAGAGCGCGTTCGGGACGGAGATGATGGGAAAGCAGGTGTTGTGGAAGAGCCCCTGTTGCTTTTGCAGAAGTTGATTTTAGGTCTCTTCTCTTCTCTAGGCTTTGACAGACTACAGGAGGCTCGTTTGGATCTGTGACACATCGTTTAGGGGGATGCTCTTCTCTGTGGGTTTTTCATCTTCTTTTATTTTGGAACTATGAAGACTTAAAAGCGCTCAGACATTTTTTTCTTTTTTAACTGGTGAAGAGAAAAAGTTGAAAAGAAGGAATTTACCTTTTTTGTTCCACTTGTTTGCACTGTGTGCTGACTGGACATTAGTTGCACTAACTGCTGGTTTTTTAAAAATGTTTTCTGGGGAAGGGGGACAAGGAAGGAGGAGAGAGAAGAGAAGGGGAGAAACCCTGAGAAGAGAAGAATCTCGATGGACCCACAGGCTTGTCTACCATTTCCGAATTCTCCCGCAGCTGACTCCGGAGTGCATTTCACCTCCTCCCTGCTCACTCATCCGCTGGTTAAGCCCGAAGAGCTTACTACTTATTTGTGCGAAGTGCCTTACGCTACGAGACCATTCAGAGTACCATCTTCCGTCGCGGCCCGAGGAGTCCACGCAGCAACTCTTGCTTTCCTTTCTTTTTCCTGTCTTTTAAGAATTTTTTGTCTTTTCATTTCGGTTTCAAGTCGAAGTCTCTCTCTCCCCTTTTCCCCAGTGCTCAAGCCCAGGGCTGGAAGATGAAACATACTAGTAATGTCAAACACCGTTTTCTTTTTCTTTATGTGGAGGAGTTGATATGCAACTGCAGTCCATCCGCACTGTAAATACATGTATTTAAAAAAAAAAAAAACAATCCCAAGTAAAAAATTCCTTCTGGGCTGTGTAGATTCCAGCATCGTCGCGCCCAAAGGAAAGAGCCGTCTGTCCTTGCAGGAGCCACACGCCACGCCTTTGTGCTCTGTAGCAGAACACTAAAGACTGGTTCCCACTCGCTTCCACTAGCGGTTCTGGCACTTGACGCGTAGACATGTCAGACCCTCGGCCCTCTTTCCTCTGCGGCAGAGCGTGTCCCATAGAAGATGGGGTGTGTACACTTGTATAAACTCTGTAAATAAGGTTT
The DNA here is from genome assembly GCF_006229205.1 of Suricata suricatta. NCBI lineage: Eukaryota > Metazoa > Chordata > Mammalia > Carnivora > Herpestidae > Suricata > Suricata suricatta. The sequence goes on along the minus strand of NC_043710.1, from coordinate 108,704,557 downwards.
TTTTCTGGGTTCATATATATATATATACATATATATATATTTTTTTTTTGGATGAAGGTTGCTGGGATTAAGGGGGTTAGAGTGATTATGGGAGCAGCTAAAGATGAGAGGGGCTCAGTTTTCCGCAACACTAAGTGCTAAAAAGTGCTTTGGCCTCTTGCTGTAGAGAGCAGACCTCTGTGGGGCCCCTGTGTTGGAAGAGGGACCCGGAAGTCTGGGAGTCACTGTGCGCTGCCACACTGTATCACCCGATGCCTTTGGAGAACTCCTGCGAGAGAGAGCAAGGAAACTTCAAAACCTAGGATTCAAGATGCTATTTTTGAGAAGCTCTCTCATTTTGCTTCTTCCCCCTTTTTAAAAAAAGTTTGAGGAACTTTTCAAGCTCTGCAAAAGGGGACAGAGATGACTCTCCCTTGTGGTGTGGGAGTTCAGTTGAGTGGCAGTGTCTGAGCAGTGTCTGCACAGAGCACGGATTTGCAGTGCAGAGCGCTGGCCGGCACCGGCCTGGGCAGCGCCGGCGGCCCCGGCGCCTGCTTTCTGTGGATCGCTTCCTGCGCCCAGTAAGGGCGCTGCCCTCCGCCCCCCTGGGTGCGTAAACTTCCAGGAACGGGCGACTCCTGAGAGTGTTAACTTTCATGCTGCAGAAAGCTGCTTGCCATTCTCTTGCTTTGTGACGAGAATTCTCTGTCATTTTGCATTGTAAATTGCTGGCAAATGCTTTACAGTCAATAGTGTTGCTTTAAATTGTGCCCCTCCCAACATGCTTGATGTTTGGCCTGATCTCCAGGCAAAAGGAGTGAGATGAATCAAAACCAGTGAACTTTTTTTTTTTAATGTTTTTAATTCCCTTTTAACCCAGTGTACTAGGTCAGTCAGGAGGCATCTAGGGTTTAAAAAAAAAGTAAAAAAATAATACGAAAAAAATTTGATTTCCATACTGCATTTTTTCAAAACCCTAAAATATTACAAGATAAATCCTGCATATGCTTTCATGCTTAACTCATCTGGGTAAAGAAATCAGTTATTCAAAGTTGCTTTTTTTTTTTGACTCTTGCCTAGTTCTAAGCAAAACTATTGTGACTCACCCAAAACTCGGGATCAAAATCCTGCAGATGCCTCCTGACCGGCCAGAGCCCTGACTCCTTAAGAAACTAGCAAGAGCTGCACGTACAAACCCCAGAAAGAATGAGCTCGAAGATTCGGTCTCCAGCTGTGTTGTTACTAAATATAAACCCTAATTAAGGAGTAACTTTCTTCCGGGGGGGGGGGGGCGGGGGGAGGGAATTTAGAAGGCATCAACTTTTGACCAAAAAAAACTTGTCCTTGTACTGATGCAGCTCTCTCTCCCCCACCTCTGGCGAGATACGCGGGATCATTCGCTAGAGCAGGAGAGCAGGAAAGGCTTGTACATGCGCATAGGTGTCTCGCCAGAGAGTGCGTGGGTGACAACAAACAGCACAGTCTCCTTTGCCATCTCAGACTGTGCCTGGTGCCACATGCCTGTGGGTCCCTCTTAAAGCACAGACGAAACAAGTGTTACCGAAGTCTAGCCTCTGACGAGGAGTGGCACTTAGAACTATCTAGGACACCACGACTGGACGCCGCCTGCGGAGGCAGCTGTCCGGTTTCGGTGCTTGACTTCTGAGTAGGAATCGTTCCATGGAAAGATGCTCTAAGGACTAGGTTAAAGCCTAGTCTCTTTTTTTTTTTTTTTTTTTAAATGCCCCCCTCGATATTAAAGGAGCATTGTTTTTGTGTTCTTTCCAGTTTGGGTGTCTGTTTTAAGTAATGGTGGTATTTTTTCCCCAGTGGTTCATTTGAATGAAACTTCCCTATTTTTAATATTTAAGTTATGTCCAACTCCTGGAATGGCGTGCAGTGGTCACCGTGTGCCGGCCTCCGGGCTGTTCCGCCGTGCCGCCTCTGCTGGCCCTCCTTTGGGAATGGAACAAACCGCATCTAAAATGATCTCCCGTGGGAAGAAGTACGGGAGAAGGACATCTAAATATGTCTCTAAATTATTTTCAAGTTCGTCCCAGCATCTCACGATGGTGATGTTCCGGGTGGACCCCCATAGCGGGGGGCGGGGGGCAGTCGGTCGTCAGTACTTGTTTTCAGAATGAGATGGGAGCATCTTTCCTGTGCTTTGTGCTTGATGCCATCATGTTGGGTCAGCACCAGACAGTTCAGCACAAAGCCTTGAGTGTAAATTGTTGGAATCAAAACATCTCATTCTGATCATTTTCATTTTTTTTTTCTTTTATTTTTCTTTTTTTTTTTTAATAGGGGTGGGAGGGAGGTTACTGTGCCCCCAAAGGGAGGGTGTCTGCAGGAAGGATGTAGAAACACTTTGGAAGCTCATAACCTCGTTGGCCTTTAGCCACACTCCTGACCTTATAGATGAGTAAAAAAAGATGAAATAATTTTGGGGGAATTAAGCTACGTTGTTTTAATTTGCTACTTTTTTCAACGTTCTGTGTATCTTAAAAATTGTTACTGTGAAAACATTTTCTGACAAAATACCCTTGTTAAGCAAAATTTTTGGCTTCATGGGAGCTGAAATCAGTCAACTTTTAAGTGAAATTAAGTGTACCTTGGTGAGCTTGTATCCTACTTGATATCCTTACGAATTGCTTTTTAAAACTCCCAAAGGAAAATCTCTGGTCTAAAAACTCATCTTTGGGGTAAAGAGTTAAGTGTCCAAAGGTTGTGACAGTTCATGACGTCAGAGGAGCTAGCCTGGCGCCTGGACTCTGGCCCGCCCCAGCCGACGGATCGCAGCGGAAGTGTGTTCAAACCCTCCAGTAGACCGTACTGGGCAGGGCAGGCGGGGGGCGGGGTAGGGCTGGGCTATTCAGATACAGGCTACTGTATTTTAACCAGTGGTTTGTTGGGAGGGGTGCCTGGAGAAAACAAAGTCACTTACTTCCCTTTTTTGAAACAAAACTAAAACTTGAAAAAATGTTTTTTGTTCAGTAAAAATGGGATGGAATTCCAGTGTCCCTAGCCACAAGGGACCAGTTCCACTGAGAAGTGACCAGTGGAGACTCAAAATTTGGAAAACATTCGGGGAAAGGGAGAATTGGCTTTCTGTTAATTGGCAAACGTTCCAGTGGGACCCTGTTTTGGGATGTGTTACGTTGTGCGCAAACATGACCAGAGTCTCTGCTGAGTCTATAAGGTTCAGGAAAAAATGGTTGATAAAATCTTGGTTTTTGTTAATTTATCTCAATAAAAGCCCACTGGAACTCCACCTGTGTCTGTGTGTGTGTGTGTGTAGGACCTCCCGCACTTGAGGACGTGCGACTGCAGTAGTCCACGTGGTGAGGCGTAAGACGGCCTCAGCCGAGCTCCTGGAAGCCCAGTGGAGTGAAGCCAAGAGGGCGCCCTCACCCGGCGCAGGTTATGCCCTGCCACCTTCATTTCAGTTTGTCAGCGCTCACTGCCTAAACAGAACCAGGGTCGTCGTCATGGGGAGAGAGGCGTCAGTCTGTGACACGTGGAAGTGGGGTACCGGGGGTTCCAGTAAGCTGGACGTGTCCACAGAGTAAGTTTGCTTCCTAACGGTATGAACGGAATTTGCATGCTGAGAAGTACAGAGCACCGAGGAAAGAAATCAGAAGACCTAAATGAGAAACTCAGATACCTACAGCTGAAGACACCACCTTTGTCTCACCCCCGGAGGAATCGGTGTAACAAAAAGTGTGCAAGACTTGAATGCCGAAAGCTGCAAAATATGCTGATGAAAGAGATGGAGAGTTGCTGTGTTCATGGCAGAACGTGCCAGAACAAGTTTGGAAATCTTGGAGGGCTTATTAGCTGGTTTCAAGCCTCCGCTTCAGCAAAGCTGTAAACCTAGTGCTTTCACTACGATCCAGTGCCTGTGAAGAGACGAGGGATTATGACCCCAACCTTCCCGTCTACAGAGCAAGGACAAAATTGTAGAGATTAGTGCCACCGACAGAGCCTTGAAAGGTGAAACTGGTGGTTCCTACCATGGTTTTCTTCCCGCACGGTCTCTGGTCGTCCGGAAGACAAGTGGGTTACAAAGGATGCCAGTGGATGGTGAGGCCCTCGGTTGCAGACATGCGTGGGGCGGCGTCCCGGGAGGAGGTCACGCCCTCTCACGCCTGGCCAAGCCGCTAGGTGTTGGGCGCCCCTCCCCCCACCTCACAGCAAAGACAGGTGGCCCTCGGCCGTCCGAGCCCGCAGGGCCGCCCCGCTGCTCCGTTCCGGGCGCTCAGCCCTCTGACTGGTCTGCTTCGGTCACTGCTGAATCCCACGGGGGGCGTGCTGGCCCACGATCTGCTGGAGGTGACGACAGGGTGCACGGCATCTCGCTGGGTACTTCCGTAAGACCCCAGCATGCTAGCGGGGAGGAAATAGACTCAACAAAGCATCACGGGCCTGCCTCGGTGAAGTTCTGGGGATCCGTAGGACCAGAGCACGCGAAGGACAGACAGCTACATCCGGCCTCTGTGTCCACGGAGAGAGAGACATCATGCCCAGCGGGGCTCTTTGAATTTGGAAGACAGTGTGTACTTTGGGTATGTCGCTTTAACTCATCTGCCGAGAAGCCGGAATTGCCCCGCCCCGGGTGCAGCACAGGCGGCTCTGCCACTCGGGCGGATGACCCAGCCCACCCAGTGACCTTCAGGGACCTGCGGCAGGCTCCTTCCGGTGGCTGACCACACAGACCTTTAGGATTTTGAAGAAAAGCTATGCCATCCTCTGAATAAGACGTATTCCCCCTTTTGAGGAACAGTTTGTAGCTTGCTGTTGGGCCTTAGGAAGGACTGAATGCTTGATCACCAAGCATTACCAAACTACCTGAATTGCCTGTCAAGAATCGGATGTTGCCTGACTCAAGCCATTAGGCACCTTTGGGTTCTGTTGGGTCCCAAGAGAGGAATGCCCCTCCAGAGAACTCGGCAGAAGTTCCATCGAAGTGGACATTGAGCTTGCCACATGGGCTTCTGCCTCCTTCGGGCTTCTCATGCTGATAAACCAACAGACTGCTTTGTGGTGACTGATCAGATTTGAAAGGGGAAGGTTGGCCTGTGCTCACAGGAAGAAGGGAAGGAAGAACATGACTGGAAGGCGGCAGATCTTCTGGGGCTACTCGTAATTTTACCATATAATGTGGTAAAAAGTTAGTGGAAAACTACAACTTAGTACAGGCTGCACTAGTACTAGCCCAGACCTTTCAGGAATGCGGCTGGGGCATTGCTCCAGGCAAGGGACCAGGACAAAGAAATCCCGGATGGGTGGCAGAAGGAGGGAGAAAGAAGTTCTAGGTCCCATTTATGACCACATGACCACTTGTGGAAATGAGTTTAATAGTTACATTTCTTATACACTTACTAGGTATGTATTAACTAAATCTCTCTCTCTCTCCTCTCATTCCACCGACTAAGATGTATCAATAGAAATCTGGGGGGGGGCGCCTGGGTGGCTCAGTCGGTTAAGCCTCCGACCTCGGCTCAGGTCAGATCTCACGTTCGTGGGTTCGAGCCCCGTGTCAGGCTCTGTGCGGACAGCTAGTTCGGAGCCTGGAGCCTGCTTCCGGTTCTGTGTCTCCTTCTCTCTCTGCCCCTCCCCCTCTCATGCTCCGTCTCTGTCTGTATCAAAAATAAATAAAACATTAAAAAAATTTAAAAAAAAAAAAAATCCGAGGGGATTTTGACCTGCCTTAGAAAAGGCTTGGGGGCGCCTGGGCGGCTCAGTCGGTTAAGCCTCCGACTTCGGCTCAGGTCAGATCTCACGTTCGTGGGTTCAAGCCCCGCATCAGGCTCTGTGCTAACAGCTCAGAGGCTGGAGCCTGCCTCCGGTTCTGTGTCTCCTCCTCTCTCTGCCCCTCCCCCTTCATGCTCTGTCACTCTCTGTATCAAAAATAATTAAAACATTAAAAAATTAAAAAAAAAAAAAAAGAAAAGGCTTGAACATCACTCAAAGATAATGTGACGTAAGAATTTGTGTCCTTGGGCCGCCTGGGTAGCTCCGTCAGCTAAGTAGTCCTTGGTTTGACTGCGGGCAATATCTCGTGGCCCAGCATAGGGCTCTGTGCTGACGGTGCAGAGCCTGCTTGGGATTCTCTCTCTCCCCTCGGTGCTCCCTCTCTTACTCTCAAAAACAACAAAACAAAACCCCAAGGGTTTGTATCATCTTTTGGGGGAATAGCATGGTTTTGATTTTTTTAATGTTTTTTACGTCTACTTATTTTTGAGAGAGTGTGTGTGTGTGAATGGGGGAGGGTCAGAGAGAGAGGGAGACTCAGAATCTGAAACAGGCTCCAGGCTCTGAGCTAGCTGTCAGCACAGAGCCTGACGTGGGGCTCGAACCCAGGAGCCGTGAGATCATGACCCGAGCTGAAGTCGGATATTTCACCAACTGAGCCATCCAGGCGCCCCTGTTGTTGATTTTTTGGTGAACAATGGAATATGTTAATCTGAAGCATGATTTTGCTGTTTACTTGGAGGTTAAATATTGTTAAAAGGGGAGAGCATTGTGGTTTTGTAATTTGTCTGCTAGGCTAATCTGGACCTGCCTTTCCCAGATTCCCTTGCCTGCTTGGCAGGGACCAGAGTCGGCCCAAAGAAGATCCGCACAGGATGTGGGAGGCGGGACTGAAGTAGCTTGCCTTAACAATATGAGGGTCGTCGCGGTGATAGAGGTGATAGGTTTTAGAAAGTTCTAGTTTCCTCTTGCTCTTCCTTGTGCATCCTTGCTCTTGCTTCTCCCTTGTCCAGCTCTCCTTCCTTTTCGCTAGTTCTGCTGAAAAAGTGACCCCAGAGCCATCACCAGACCGCTTGGCCGTGAGTTCACAGAGTGTAGGTGTGAAGGGACGGCAAGCCTCCCACCACTACTGCAGCCCCCGTGACCCCGTCCCAGCCGCTGACGGGCCTCGCTTCCACACTTCCCTCGAAGCACTGGCCCGGTCACCAAGGCTCGTGTGTAGGGGGGCCTACTAGGGCTCCTCCTCCTGGTACGTGAGCCACTCCTTCGCCAGCCTCTCCTGCAGTTCCGTAAAGCAGTGACTCTCAGACTTGGACCTGCCTCTCTCTCACCTGCAGGGTCATTAACACCAGTTTGCCGAGTCTCAACTTCAGAGACTCTGGGTCAGCAGGTCTGTGGTGGGGCCTAGATATTCACATTTCTTTTTCTATTAATGTTTTTATTTATTTTTGAGAAAGGGGGGGACAGCGTGAGTGGAGGAGGGGCAGAGAGAGAGGGAGACACAGAATCGGAAGCAGCTCCAGGCTCTGAGCTGTCAGCACAGAGCCCGGCTCGGGGCTCGAACCCACAAGCCGTGAGACCATGGCCTGAGCAAGTTGGACACTTAACCGAGTGAGCCCCCCAGGCACCCCTAGGTGTTTACACTTGAACAAACTCTCAGGTAGTGCTGCTTCTTGACGCTGTTGGTTTAGTGACCGCCCTTTAAGAACCACCGGAGTAAAACTGAATTCCTATAATAAATTCTTTATAGGATCCATTGCAGTTCTGCATCCCTTAATTTAACTCTGGCCAACATAGAGCCCGAAGCACATGGGGGAAGAACAGAAATTGAAAACTGTAGACGTGCCATTAGGAACGGATCAGTGAGCCCCGGAGAGGAGGACGCTTGTCCCCGACCTCCTGCCGACAACCAACAACAGACAGTATGTCCAAGACGCTGCACACCGACCAGTGAAAGGGGTGAGACTGGAGAAAGACGAGAGGAGAGAGGAGGGGAGCCCTTAGGTTCGGGTCACCCAGCTCACTGCCCTGGAAGCTTCCAGCCGGGAGGGGAAGGGAGCCCAGGGGAGCCCGACAGCCTGCGCTGAGGGGACTCTGCAGGATGGAGTGCCAGAAAGAGCGCTCCAGCGACGCGCGGGGGCCCTCTGCGTGTTGGCTGGGTACTGCTCTACCCCAGAACGGGCGGGAGTCCCTGAGGCGGAAGGAAGGGCCACCAGGAGAGAGAGAGGGACAGCGGGCAGCCCGGAACCCTCAGGGCCCAGAAGGAGGGAGATCACGAGACCTGGGATGAGCCTGGCTGTGGTCCCGCTTCACAAATCTTAAAAAGCAAGACCTGATCGAACAGGAGAACAGGAGAAAGCTAATGGAGGACCAGGGGGAGGGGAAGGGGACAGAGTCGGCGAGAGACTGTCAAGGCTGAAAACGGAAGGGTGGAAGCGGGAGGGGGAAAGAGGTGCGGGCGGTGGGGGAGGCGCCATGGGGAAGAGCGCTGGGTGTTGTAGGGAACCAGTTTGGCAATAAGCTCTTAAAAAAAAAAGCAAGACCTGAAAGAATCGGACACGTCCAAATAACTCACCCCACAAAGTTCAAAAATACTTACAGGAATATAAAACCTGCAGCACCCAACAAAGGAAAATTCATAATATCTGGAAGCTGATTTTTTAAAAAAAAGCATGCAAAAAAGCAGACAAGTATCACTTAGAATAAAGAAAATTATCAGTCAGAATTGACCCAGATCTTAGGATTACCAGACAAGGACATTAAAACAATTATATCTGTCCCACATAGTCCAAAATTAAGAGATGGAATGAGTTAAAAAACAAAAACAAAAACCACTCAAGAAACTCCTAGCGGTGAAAACGGCAGTGTCTCAGATGAAAAATACGTCGGAGCAGACTGACAGCAGAAGAAAAAAGAAGGCGCGGCGGTAGAAGCTATCCAAAATGAAAAGAAAATTGTTTAATGCATGGAGTACCGGGGAGCAGCAGAACAACTCCAAGTGGCCTAATATCTGTGTAATATATGTTCTCAAAGGAGGGGAGATAGAAAATGTTTTGAAGAAATAATGGCCCAAAAATTTAAAATTTGATTAAAACTATAGGGGCGCCTGGGGGGCTCAGTTGGTTAAGCGTCTGACTTCGGCTCAGATCATGATCTCACCATCTGTGGGTTCGAGCCCCGCGTCGGGCTGTGTGCTGACAGCTAGCTTGGAGCCTGGAGCCTGCCTCAGAGTCTGTGTCTGCCTCTCTCTGACCCTCCCCTGCTCGCACTCTCAAAATAAATAAATAAATAAATAAATAAAAATAAAAATAAAAAATAAATTACATTAAATTAAAAAACTAAAACAGGGGCGCCTGGGTGGCTCAGTCGGTTAAGGCTTCGACTTTGGCTCAGGTCACGATCTCACGGTTCATGGGTTCGAGCCCCGCGTCAGGCTCGGTGCTGACAGCTCAGAGCCTGGAGTCTGTCTTCAGATTCTGTGTCTCCCTCTCTCTCTCACCTTGCCCTGCTCACACTGTTTCTCTCTCTCAAAAATAAAAACATTAAAAATATTTTTAATAAAAAATAAAATAAAAAACAGAAACAAGGAAAAGTCTGAGGAACTGTTGCAGCCTAGAGGAAGCTAAATACGAAGTGATATCCCAGGTGGTATTTTGGAAAAAAAAGAGGCATAAGTGAAAAGCAGGAAATCTGAGTAAAGTATGGACTTTAGTTACTAATAATGTATCCGTATTGGTCTATCAATTGTGACAAATATGAATGTAAAATGTTAGTAACAGGGGAAGCTGGGTATAAGGTAGGAAAGTCTCTCTCTAACTTTTCTGTAAGTCTAAAATGATTATAAAATTAAGTGTATTTTTTTTAACTGAAAAGCCTCACAAATGCCTCTCTCCTGGAGTTTAGGTTGGGGTGGGGACACTTTCAGAGTCTAATGTTATAAGGCCAATGTCATCTCCAAAAGTCTTAATAAACAAGTTCCTGACCCTCCAAATCCCCCAAAGTGCACCCCGCACACACTTCCCCAACTTCCTTAACCCTGCCCGCTAAAGAGTAAACGTTCTCTACATAAAAGCTTTTATTTCTTAATGTTTATTTTTGAGAGGGGAAAAAGAGACAGAATGCGAGTGGAGGAGGGGCAGAGAGAGAGGGAAACACAGAATCCGAAGCAGCTCCACACTCTGAGCGGTCAGCACAGAGCCCAGCACGGGGCTCGAACTCACAAACTGGAGTCATGACCTGAGCTGAAGTGGGACGCTTAACCGACTGAGCCCCCAACGTGCCCCAACGTAAGAGCTTTTAAACGGCCGCGTCACACGAGCTAATGACCTCGCAAGCTGCTCTGACTCTTCAGGAGCCACCTCACTGCCTCCAGGCCCATGATGACCGTCACACCCCAAAATAACCCCGTGAGGGAGGCCCAAGGCGGGTCACACGCCAGAGTTACCAGGTCTCGCTACTCTGTCTGAGCAAGAACGGGGGGAGGGGCTGTGCCGGGGTGTGAATTCTCGGCCCGTCAGACCGAAGGGGGTGGACGAGAGGCCTTGACCCGGCTGAGCTCGTGGACACGGCCGCAGCCACGAGGGGCTGGACTGTCGCGGACCCGAGTAGTGTTCGTAATTTGCTCAGCTGGCTAACGAAAGCGTGGCGTCTCAGTGGCCTCCAGCAGTGGCTCTTAACAGCTTTGAGGTTGGGGTGGGGGGTCCGGGAGTAGCAATACCAACACCGCTCCAGAAGCTGTTAGAAATGCAGAATCAGACCCCAGCCCTGACCTCCCAAGCCCTGCGGGCGGCTGCGCGGGACGCTTGAAGTCGGAGAACCTGGGGCCTAAATCGCTGAGGTCACAACGCCAGGTCTTCCCAGCAAAGGATTCCTAAGGCCCCAGGAGCCGAGTAGGTCGGAGCTGGCTCTGCGCCCCGCACCCGGCTCGGCCTCCCCGACTCGCTCTCCGGGGAGCGGAGTCCGCTTTGTTACGCTTTCCGCCGGCGAGGCGAGGCCAGCCTCCTCCGTCCTCGGCGGAGGCCCGAGCAGGGACCGGTGGCGCTGGATGCGGCTGGGTCCTGATTACAGCGGGGGACCGGAGACCCGCGGCGAAGGCCAGGTTTAACCCACAGAGGC
>NC_043710.1:108692153-108693606 GCF_006229205.1 Suricata suricatta | reverse complement strand
TGTGTCTCCCTCTCTCTCTGCCCCTCCCCCTCTCATGCTCTGTCTCTCTCTGTATCAAAGATAAATAAAACATTAAAAAAAAAAAAAGCAAATGCAGAGGAGCCTTCAACGTTTTCCTCGGCAGATAAAGTCGGTGACACAGGCCACCTCAACCCGGCCCCCTCTGACACCCTGCTCAAGCCGCCAGCGAGAGCTCCCGAGATGGCAGGGGACATCCTCCAGTCAGGCGGCCGTCTCCCGAGAAAATCCCAACTCGATCCATTTTCCCCAGATCAGACGCTTACTGGGAATCAGTCCTTCAGTCCCTAAGCTTTGTCTTCCTGCCGGCACATCAGATCCTCTATTTTATGTCCTCCAGTTCTATTTTATTTCCCTTGAAAGATAAATTGCTAGTAATATTCAAATTGTTTAACCTGGGGGCTACAGGCTCAAGTTAAAGTTATGTATTGATTTGAGAGTGATGGGTGGTGGCAAAAGTTACCCAAAATAACGAGTCGTGAGGTACTTGAGCTTTAAAAAGAGCCTGCACTCCTAAAAATACCAATTTTTATCTTCTAGGAATCAATCACATTTAAATACATGTTTTACATTATACGTTTCGGTCTACCTAGCTCCTTTCTCATACTAGTTTTTGGGAACTGCCGCGTAACAGGGTTTATTTCCCAGCGGGACCGAGACGGTGGAACTCCAGCCACCAGGCACGTCCGTGTCCCCCACCGTCACGCATGCGCATTCTTATGGTCTCTGGTCTGTCTCCGCATCTGATCGCACAGTGTCCACCGTAAAAACCCCGTTGTTTTGATGGCCAGTGCCCCGCCTGCGGGTCTGTCAGCCGGCCTCCGGCCCCGCGCGCCCTCCCCGCCCCCCCCCCTTCATCACAAACTGGTACACAATCGAGCAGCTTGAAGGAATTGAAAATCTGCTGTTCTAACATCAGGTTGCTCTTGTAAAACGTTAGTAAGCATGAAGTGACACAGAATTTGTTATTTAAGGCAGATTTTCATGCCTACTCGAAGAGCTTTTGTTTTAAGATTTTATGCTGTTAAGTAGTCTCTATACCCAATGTGGGGCTCGAACTCACGACCCCGAGATCAGGAGCCCCACGCTGCACTGACAGGGCCAGCCGGGTGCCCCGGATCTAAGTTCATAGTTCTCAGTGAGCAATCAGCACTTTTAGCTTTCCTCTCTGAGGATATTATTTTTTTAAGTTGAGAGAGAGCGAGAGCGCAAGCTGGGGGAGGGGCGAGGGCGAGAGAGAATCGGAAGCAGCTCCAGGCCGAGCGGCCAGCACAGCGCCCGACGCGGGGCTCGAACTCAGAGCTGTGAGCTGTGCGATCACGACCCGAGCTGACGTCGGACGCTTAACCGGCGGGGCCGCCTGGGGCCCCTCTTGTCGCCCTTTAAACCCAACTTTCCCTCGGGGCCTCGGTCCTGGGGCTCCCTGCTCGGGGGG
>NC_043710.1:108683501-108692053 GCF_006229205.1 Suricata suricatta | reverse complement strand
CGTGAGATCTGACCTGAGCCGAAGCCGGAGGCTTAACCGACTGAGCCACCCAGGCGCCCTGCATTTGCTTTTTTATTGTAACGGACGCTCGCTGAACTCCCCTCCCCCCCCCGTATTCCCTGCCCACGAGTGCAACCCCCCCAAACCCCAACACACTCCCCAGCGGCTTGCTACCGTTTGCTCGCCCTGAACTGCGGTTCCTCTGCTATTCCGGAATATACCATTAGCCTACCTCAGCTTACCGCCTTATTTGGGTCCACAATGGGTGTCGTCGAGTATTTTGAACTGGGTGAATCTGTGGCCGTGGCCAGATGGCCACAGCGTCTCTGCTAAGACACCACCGCCTCTGGAGTGCTGCCTACGGCCCCTGTGGCCGGGGGCTCCTCCGTGGCCGGGGGCGGACAGAGGGCTGTGTCAGGAAGTCCGTTCCAGCCCGGAATTGGCCTGAGCCGTTGGCGGAGCTGAGGTGTTTGCGTGGCACCGACCCTTGGTAAAGGCACGAAAAATCACGATTAATAGTATTGCTTTATATGTGGCTCTGGGGACTTTCAGGGAGGTGTCCTTGTTGACTGATGGGAGGGAGATCCGTTGTTTCAGGCCCAGTCTCCCCGAGGCCCCTGGGAGAGCCTGGCTTCGGGGGTGGTGGGATTGTCTGCCGAGAGACGACGCCCTGCCAGGCCGGTGCCCAACAAGGCGCACGGCCCGAAGCCAGTGGCCAGCATGAGTCTGAACCAAGCAGTGGAGGTGAGCGTGGCCTCTCTCGCTAGCACTCCTAAGAACTCACTAGCAAAGGGCCTGCTTCCTGTCTCCCCGCAACCTTCGGATGGGTGACTTAGAGGTTCTGGAGCGCAGAAGAACAGCGGTTTCCAGGGTACACGGCCATGATTCTGCTGATCAGAAGCTGAAGTGGCCCCAGCTCATTTGGGGCTCCGCGTGCCGCTCAACCGACAGGCAAAACGTGGGTTAACACCGCCGGGCGGAGCGATTGATCCGGGCTACCAGGCAAGACCGCGTTGCTGCCACTGAACGCTGACACGGAGGACAGGGTCTGGAAGGGTGCGCGTCGCCGCAGCACCCCTGTGCCCAGCAGCCCAAGTCAGTGGAAATCTGCGGGCGCCCAAAACATGAGGACACCGAGGACTCAGATCCTGCAAGATGAGGGTTTGAATTACCCCGCTTGGTGAAGAACCCTGTCCCCAAAAGTGCCTGCAGAGGTGAAAGAGAAGGGAAGTGGGAAGGAGGTGTTAGGGTTCCCTTGGCCTCGGGCCAGCCCCAGGGGTGGAGACTGTCACGCCCCTGTTTCTTCCCTTCCCTTTCGCTGGTCACGTGATCAGCGGTTTCGGCAGGGAGGATGCCCAGTGCGGGTGTGACCGCTGGTGGGACACGGCAGGATCCCCTGGGGAAAGGCCCAGGGGAGGCTGAGGGGCCACAGGGGTAGCCTGTGCCATTTATAGGTTTTTGTCCTTCAGAACCAGCTCCTTCCCTGTCACCTTCTCCACTCAGCCCTCTGCCCCAGGAGGCCGCCCCCTCGTGGCCCAAATCGGTCTCTCGTCTGTCCCGGCGGCGCCCCACGGGAGACCAGGGACCGGCGGAGCCCAGGTGTCCTGCTTCCTCTCGTGATCGGCTGCGTGTCGCCTCTCACGGCCCCGCGGGGACCAGCGGCCGTGCCCTCCCTCGTCCCTGCCTCGGGGTGGCCGTGCTTGGCTGCCCCTGAGCTTGGATTGCTGCCTATCCCTTGTGGTTCCCTGACACCCACATCGTTTTGTAAATAAACCCTCCCCCAATTATCCTATTTTGAATGTGCCATCTGTTTCCTGTTGGGAGACTGGCTGATGCGGTGGGGTTTATGCCAGAATTACTCCGCTAACAGTTTCATATTTGAACTTCAACTTGTGGTGTCCTGGCATTTCCCCCCACCCCATTACAGGGGAGCTGCTCTGAGCCCCCCGGGAGGGCCTGGCCCACGGCAGGCCTAAGGGTAAAGGGAGACAATGCCAGCGCCCGGCGCGGTGTCTGTGCGGGGCAGAGTCAGTAACGCTAGGGCACCCCCACCCTCGACTGCCCCCCAGGCTCCGCGCTGCAGACAGGCTCATGGGGTTTGGCCGCTTTCTGTTCTGTCCTGCATGCTAGCAGTTTGAGCAGGGAAGGGTTAAACTGGAGCCACTTTGCCAAAAATGACCATTTTATTGAATGACTATTTCATTGTTCAATTGGTAAATGTTAATACGTTTGCAAAAGGCAAGAAGGGAAAATATGTAGTTTCGTACATTTGGGGGAAAAAGACCGGCTGTGGGCAGGGCAAAGCCAGTCGCATCGAGCAAGCCGGCAGATTTCCTACCAAGTTCATGACACTTAAGTTCCAGGGCCCCTCATGCAACATGAGGCCCCCGGATGGTCCGCACCCTCCAAACTGTTTAAGCTGCAGGCCCCACAAAACCCGGAGATCCACCCTGCGGGGAAGATAGGACCTCCCGTGTCCTCTCTGGGACACAGTGAACCTCTGGGGGCGCTGCCAGCTCATGCCAGCAGAAGCCACGTGCCCCCCGGGTGAATCCAAACAGAAGAGGGGCCTCTGGCAGCTGCGTGCCGCGCACCCTCCCCCAGTTCCTGCAGGGACAGGGCCTGGGCCACAGCCACAACCTTCCAGAACACTGGCAGTCATCCGACTTCCCAGTGAGAACTCAATACATCTCACCAACCATCCCCATGACCTCTGACCACCGCTGCTTTACTTATGGCACAAGAGTTGTCCTGAGCTACGGGACACGCCAGGGCCAAGGGCCTCAACTCTTTGTGATTCAGAAAGAACGTCCTCTAGGGGCACCTGCGTGGCTGAGTCCAGGAAGCGCGTCTGACTCTTGATCGCGGCCCCGTGTCGGGCTCTGTGCTGACAGCGTGGAACTCGCTTGGGATTCTCGCTCTTCCTCTCTCTCTGCCCCTCCCGCGCCTGCGGGGTCGCTGCATACCTGCTTTGCTGCATACGCCTACAGACTACATATAGTATGGCTTTGCATGTTATTTTTATCGTGGTAAAATATACCTAACGTGACGTTCCCCATTCTCACCGTTTTTAAGCGTCCGGTCAGTGGGACTAAGTTACATTCGCAGCATCCGGCTCCCATCACCGCTCTCCGTCCATAGGCCCTTCCTATCTTCCCGACCTGAAACCCTGTGCCCGTGACTCAAGAGCTCCGATGCCCTTCCCCACAGCCCCTGGCAGCCCTCACTCCACTCTACTCTCTGTCTCCGGGAGTTGATGGCTCTGCATATAAGTAGGATTGCGCGATGCCCGTCTTGCCGCATCTGGCTTATTTCACTTAGCGCAACGTGCCCGCCTCTAGCCCGGTGGTCACACAAGGCCAGACTTCATTCTTTCTTCCCACTGAGTAGGATTTCTAGGCATGGGATTGCAAGGTCAAAGGATTCACAAATGTTAGACTTTTCGTACAAATTAGATGACACTTTTTATTGGTTTATTTATTATTTTGAGGGTGGGGGGAGGGTGCACGCAAGAGAGGGCCAGAAAGAGAGGGGGAGAGAGGGAGAATCCCAAGCAGGCTCCACACTGTCAACACAGAGCCTGATATGCAGCTTGAGTTCACAAAGAGTGAGATCATGACCTGAGTGAGCCTAGGTCAAGAGCCAGAAGCTTAACCGACTGAGCCACCCGGGCGCCCCAGTCTGAGTCCACCTGGAGGCTGGCCCTCCGGTCCGGGCTCTCCAGGCTGAGGGATCATTGACGCCCTAGAAGGACTCCAGAGGATGACAGGGGTGGACGCAGGCCCTGGAGTCCGCGGTAGGTTCAAACCCCAGCTCCGCCACTCGCTGATTGCGCAACCTCTGCACAAGTTACTTAAACTCTCTGCCTCAGTTTCCCCATGAACTGTGAGATCATGACCTGAGCAGAGACCAAGAGTTGGACACTTAACTGACTGAGCCCGCCAGGTGTCCTATACTCTAAATTTTGTAACGTGCTTTGAGTTTTTCATAACCCGAAGGAACAAGATACTGCGTGCGCTTGGGAAGCGGGAGTCATTCAGAGACCTGACCTTCCGAATAAGCGCCCTCCTCCCACGACCTGAGCGCCTTGCCTGCTGCCAAGTCTGGAGCAGCACCCAGCAGGTGTGACGCGGGGCACCCGGGCCGCCCGCCAGGCTGGCCGAGGCACAGCCTTCTTGCAGGAGCCCCAGGGAGTTGCTCGAGGAATCCGAGCCACCGACAAGCCATGAGCTAACGGCCACCTTCTGTGGGGACACGCGGCAGTGCTCCCCCCACAGGGAAGCCACGCGCCAGCCTCCCGCCGGAGGCGCTCGTAGGGATCGGGTCGGGGGTCTGGACTCGACGTCAGGGCTCAGGGTCCCCGCCAAAGACCCCTCCTTCCAGGTGAGGAATGATGAGAACCTTCCCACAGGAGCCCGAGCCTGGGCCGGAGGTGCTGATGGACCCCCGGAGGCCGGCCTGGTGTGCCACTGAAGGCCCCGCGGGGGGCTGGCTCCGGGGAGCCCCTGTCGTCCCCCCGGGCCGTGCACAAGGCCGGGCAGGCCTGCCTACGAGGGTCCTGCTTTGTGGCCGGAGGCTGGCGTGGTCTCTGCCCCTCGGGCCCCCGGCTGTGTCATGCGAGGCTCCGAGCACGGAGGGGACCCGCCGAGGATGTCCTGCGCCGGGCCTGGCCTGAGCGCCCCGTCCGGCCGGCCGCGTGGCCGCGAGCTGCTGGCCGGGGTCGCTGCGACAGTTCCACCCGTTAGCCGAAGAGGCCCGACCCTCGGCTGACGCCCTGCGGGCCTAAACCATCCTAATTCCATCGCCGGCCTCCAGAAGAGACACTGTCCCCACGTCGCAGTGAACACACCGAGGCTCAAAGAGGTGACGACGGCTCGCCTGCACTCGGGCCACCAAGGGGCAGAGCCAGGCTCCGTGTCTGAGGCCCCCCCTCCGCCAGGCAGCCTCTGTCTGCGGTCACAGCGGCTGGCGGGGCGGGGGCGGGGTGCAGGTGCCCGAGGCCCCTCGCGGGCGGGCTGAGCTGTGCCCGGGGCGTGGGCGCATCGAGACAGGCGGTCGTGGGCGCCCAGCTGTCGCTTTAGAGGCGAGCTTGTTCCTCGCCTGCCCTTCTGATTTGCGCCCGCCTCACCACAATAGAAACTGCTGATCTGCAGGTGCGCCGAGATCTAAGGGCTCCGACCCAGGGCTGCTTCGCGTGGGGGTGGGATCAGTCTCCCCGGCTGCCGCCCCGCTCAGCCCGCAGGCGGCCGCTCGGCTGGCCCCACAGGCCCGCTGCCCTCCTGGCCAAGCGGGCGCCGCACTCTCGTGCAGACGTCCAACTGATTCTACCACAGACGAAAGCACCGTTCAGGAAAGTGCGTAAAACGCGGTGACTAAGGCAAACAGCCGGTGATCGGGTGTGAACCGGACCCTCGCCGGCGCCCCAGAAGCTGGACGTGTGGCTTTCCAGCCGGCAGTCCCCGCCCCCCCAGCTGGCCTCCCTGCTCCTGAGGCTCCAGGAGCCGTGTGCACACACGCCGGTGAGGAGTCCAGGCGCCTGGAGCTGGGTGGCCCAGAGACCAGGCTGTGAGGACGGTGGGCCGGGCACTTGCTCCGCATCACCTGATTCATACAAATATGTGGGTGCAGGTGGGGAGACAGACAGACAGACAGATGGGTCGGTCTGCCCCTCACACCTGAGACCAGGCCAGGCAGGCCGGAGGAGCCCCTCAATATTGCCGGGACATTAGAACACGGTTGGACGTGTTAGAGACCGTATTCAGCCCAAAGTGACACAAAACTGAAAACCAGTGGCTTCAACGACCGAGGGGTTTGTTTTCCTCCTCTCACGGGGCCCAGGGCGGTCCTGACTCGGAGCCGCCACTGACAGCACCCTTTCTCGGCAGCTTTCTGCCCTGCCGTTGTCGCGCCGGTGACCTCTGCCGTTCCCAGGGCCTCCGTGCTCACGGCAGGCAGAGGATGGGCAAGGGCCAAGCCAGCTGCGTCTTTCCCCTTTTACAGAACCTCCTCCAGTGACCTCCGCTTACCTGTCACTTGTCAGAACTGTGTCCTTGGCCACCCCTCACTGCAGGGGAGCCTGGGAAATGAACTTTGAAAAACGGCTGGTCACAGAGAAGAGACACGGAGAAGGACGCTGGGAGTTCTTTCTCAAAGAAATACTTCGGAGTAAGAACCGGCCCCCCACCCCCACCCAGCTGCTTCCCAAGTTCAATGGGTCCAGTAAGTGGCGGCCGGACTTTGGGGAGGGTTCAAGTCCGGGCCCAGAGCTGAATTACTGAGGGCTCAGAAAAGCCTAAGCCGTCCCTCGAGGCCCGTTCTCAGTCCTTCTCCGGCTTGTCAACGCGAGAAGACAGCCTAGGTGGGAAGGCTTGAGTGAGGGGTCGCAGAAGGTCAAAGCAAAGACACCCGAGGACGAGGACGGCCCGGGGCCGCAAGCTCGTGGGCGGAGGCTGGATCCAGACCCAGAGGAAAACCATCAGAGCCTGTGTTTGCCAACTAACCACAGCTGTTCTACAGGTTGTTTTCTAAGTGCGACAGTATTGGGTTTTAGAGTTCTTATGTATTTATTTGAAGGGGGAGGGACAGAGAGAGAGGGAGAGAGAGTCTCAGCACTATCAATGCAGAGCCTGACGCGGGGCTCAATCTCACAAACAGTGAGACCATGAGCTGAGCCGAAATCAAGAGTCCGACGGGTTAACCGACTGAACCGTGACCGTATTATTGATTACTTTTTGATTTGTAAGAGATCTCTACATATCAAGGATCTCAACCCATACAGAGAATCTCACTATAAAGCGGCACCAGTGGTCCAGAGCCAACAATGCAGGCTGAGGCTTGACTGGACGGAGGCCCTGAATGCTTTGGGAGGAGGCGCCCTAGTGGGGTCAGGCCTCTTCCTTACCGGTCCTCACCCCCACAAGGCACCATTCCCAGTCACAATTTGGGATGTGGAGACGTTTAAAAATTGGGATATTTTGTATCCAATGTGGGGTCCCACCTACTTCGAAGAATCAGAAGACCCAGTAAATAAGGGCCCACATCCCTTACGTCACCCACCTCCGCAGCGGAGAGTCACGTGGGCTGCCCCCCCAGTCCTCTAACTCCCCGGATGGTGCTCTTGACTGTTAGTTCCCCGCCCCCGCATATTTCTGCACACTTGTGCTACCAGAGTTGGAGTTTGCAGCCCTCATAGAGAGCAAGCCTTCGATTTATGCACCAACGGCCTAGAACACAGCGTGAGTGGCCCAGGCCAGAGCCTGTGATGGCATATTCGGAGCTTCCGTCAGGGGCTCCTGGGACCCGGGTCCGATTTAAGGCATCTCTCATGGACACTTAAAACATTGAGAATCCCGTGGCTCACAGGGCCGTGAGCTGGGGTCACCTGGGAGCACCTGAGTTTTGTCGACCCCGCGCCGTGGGCGTGAGACTCCCGGCTGGCCAGGCAGGTGCCCGGTCGTCCGGGTGCAGCGGGAGCCCCCCACCCTGTGCCCTGTTCCCACGGGGAGAGGAAGCCACAGTGGCTGAGGTGAGAACAAGAGGCTGCCTGGGTGGGCAGAGGCAGCCGCAGCAGGCTGGTGCCCGGCCCACATGCACCCGCCTCACCCTTTCTGCAAAAATTGCTGCCACATGCAGAAATACAGAAACGTGCAATGGCTGCGAGCCAGTGTGGGCGTTGTCCCCACCCTCACGTGTACACACGGCCCTGGTGACACAGCCCCAGCCTGACCGTGCACATCTTTCAGGCAACTCAGGGGAGGGAGAGAGAGAGAGAGAGAGAGAGAGAGAGAGAGAGGTGCTTTTGATTTTTGATCCACAGACGGCTGTGGTGTGAGCAGCGGCGTCAGGGGAGGGGCCGTGAGGCTCCGTGTGGGGCTCCGGCCCTGGCCAGCGGGCCGGTCCTGCCTTGGGAAGAGGTCAGGTGACTCTGCAGGCTGGTGGCCTGGCTGCAGAGAAGAAAAGCCCGCCCTGCGGCCTCCTGGCCTCCGCCCTGTCCCTTACTCTGCCAGCTCTCTCTCCTCCTGCCAGGACAAAGCCCCCCACAGACGCCCCCAATCCTGGTGGTACCCTGTCTGCTTTGTCCCCTGGGGCCTCCCCTCCCCGGAGACGGCTCAGGAGAGAGGAGAGGAAGCCACCACCGCATGGCCAGTGCCCTGGGGCAGCGTTCCTGCGTGGCCTGCGTGCGGTCGCTATGCAGCCCGGCCAGGTAGGAAGGAGCTGGGAGAGACCTGTGCAGCGGGCCCCCCCCCTCCCCCAGCTGCCATTGGCACTGCTTTTCGGGTAACAGGCACCCACCCCCTCAGCATCGTCATCGAGACGTGGGGCCCAGTCACTGTCCCTCACACCTGGGTGAACGAGACCTTGAGGGCTAGCCGACCCCTTACCTGGGGCCCCCGAAAGGGACCCAATAGTGATTCAGGAAGTAGCTCTTCCCCGCCGAGGTCACAGAGACGGTCCTGTTCTCAGTCCAGAAGTCCAGCTCCAGCGCGAGGGTCCCGATGTTGTCCCTGGGGCGGAGCCAGGCACGCCTCAGCCCGGGCCCGCCCCCGGGGGTC
>NC_043710.1:108681902-108683401 GCF_006229205.1 Suricata suricatta | reverse complement strand
GTAGCTGCCGGGGAGGAGGAGGCCTGCTGAGGTGCATCTGCCCGGCGGCCAAGGCCAAGGCCGCTCCAGCGCCGAGCCCGCCCCCTCTTACGTTCGCACCAGGTCCAGGAAGTTCTGCAGCATGCCCTTCACGGTCGCGGCCATCTCAGACAGGAGCAGCCCCTCCATCACCCAGTAGGAGTCCCTGGGGAAGGGACAGCTCAGGCACACAACCCCCTCCCCGCCGCCCCCTGCCCTGCACACCCAGCCCAGTCAGGGGGTCCCGCCCTGCTCAGGCCGGCTGCTCACCAGTAGTAGAATTCGACAAAGCGCCCTCCAGGCACAATGAAGGGGTGCTCTGAGGAGAGCAGAGAGGACTGCTCGGGGTGGCTGAGGACCTCTGGCTTCACCTGCGGTCAGGAGAGAGGGCACAGGGAGCCTGCACCCCCCACCCCTAGTGTGGAGGCCGAGAGGGGGCAGGGGGGCCGTGGC
Source organism: Suricata suricatta (assembly GCF_006229205.1). NCBI lineage: Eukaryota > Metazoa > Chordata > Mammalia > Carnivora > Herpestidae > Suricata > Suricata suricatta. The sequence continues at coordinate 108,682,930 of NC_043710.1, read as the reverse complement.
AGCTGTGGCTTTGCAGCCAGGCCGCCGGGACCCGAGTTCTGGCTCTGCTGCTGGTCAGCCGGGTGTGGCCTGGCCAAGGTCAAGGCCTGAGCCGAGGGAGCCTGGTCTGCTGGGCGGCACGTGCTGGCCCCGGGGGTCCTGGCTCAGCCAGCTCAGGTCTGGCAGGGGCTCACCGCACAGCGGCTGTTGTCAGGACCGGGCGGGGGGACCCCGTCCTCTGCTCTCCTTGCCCTGTCTCTGTAGCCAGCACCAAGCCAGGCCGAGACTCAGGGCCCGATCCTCTGACCCAGGTGTGGAGTGTGAGAATCGACACAGGGAAACCTCTCGTAGAACGAGGTGGGGGCGCTGCAGGTGAAGCTCCTCGGCCCTTGGCCTCTGTCGAGTGCAGATCCCAACTTGCACGTGCACGCTGCCTTTCCTCCGCCAGCTGAAGGGGAGCCTTTCTTCCCCCAGCAACAGCCCAGCCAATAAGAGACTGCCACAAATCAGCCAATGAAAAGCCTCTATACTCAGAACGCCCTTCCCCTTCCCCCCATAAACCACTGCCCGCGGTTCTCCTGTGCTTTGTTCGGCTGTTCCTCCACCAGCCCGTTGTTGCTGGTGCAATAACCAGCAGTTTTATTTGTAAGGAGGAAGAAACCCCAAGCTGTTTCCCCTGTGAGACGGCCGTCCGTGAACGTGGCCTTGGGAGAGCGACTGTGGGACCAGAGTGGGCACTGCTGCGCGCCCGCCTCGGGCAGGTGGGTTCTCTGTTCACGGCCTCCTGCTTCAGTCCCGGGGAGCGTGGTTGGGGGGCAGAGGGGTCAGCTGCCCCTGCCTTGAGGGGAGGCGTGGAACAGAGCCGGGCTTTGCTCCTGGGGGTGCTGGGGGGCGGGGGGCGGGCCTGGAGCAGCCAGTGGGTGCCAGCCCTGGGGGCCGGCTGGGAGGACAGATGCTGGGCAGCCTTGGGCAAACCCACTGAGGTCTCTGAGCCTCAAAGGAGAGAAAGTGTCTAACAAATAGTGCTGAGCACAGGCCACAGTCAGCAG
>NC_043710.1:108665116-108681802 GCF_006229205.1 Suricata suricatta | reverse complement strand
TTTGAGGTCTACTCCCGAAAGTCAGCCATGTATGAGAAGGTGAGCTGCTCCTGGCCCGCCCCGCGGGGAGCTGGGCACTGCCAGGCTTTGCAAAGCCCGGGGACCGTGGTGACACCCAGTGGCCATTCTTGGGCACTGCAGGCCCGAGCAGCTTCTCCCAAAGGGTCTCCCATCTCTGGCCTCCCCTTAGGGCTGAGGTAGGGGGTGCAGGGGGCAAGGGGGGGCAGGGCCTGACCTTGGAGCCTGCCCTTTGTTCCCAGTATGATGTCAGCAACGGCGGTCAGACGGGTGGTGGAGGGGAGTATGACGTTCAGGTGAGTGAGCCCCAGCCCCCAGGACCCGCAGGGCTCTGCTGTCCCCACAACTGGCGGGGCCTGTTTCTTCCTGTGGATGTGGGTCCAGAGGGAGGAGGGGCCCGGAGCTCCTTTGTACCCCTGGCGGGGGCAGTTCTGGAGCCCTCAGGTGGAGCTCTCACACCCCCTAAGAAGACATGGAGCCCTGCCATGAGATCCTGCCCCCCTAGCCTTGCCTCTCTGCAGGAGGGCTCTGGCTGGACCAACGGCGTGGTCCTGATGCTCCTGGGCCGCTCAAGTGACCGACTGGCTGTGGCAACAAACCAGAGAAAGGAGGTCCCTGTCTTCTTGGACCTGATGTAACCAGCAGGGAAAGTGCTGATGGAAGCACAACTAAAAGTAAAATGAATGAGGGGGGCGCCGGGGCCAGAGGAGGCTGTTGCAGACAGATGCAGAGGGCCGGGGTCTGTGGGGAGGAGACGCTGAGCAGGGTCATAGGAGGAACCGTCTCTGTGCAGATCTGGAAGACCGTCCGGGCGCAGAAAGGCCAGTGCGAAGGCTCTGAGTCCATTGTTCCAGGATGAGGTGGAAGCGGGGGCGGGGGTGGGAGCAGAGGAGGCCGGGGCTTGGGCACCGCTGGTAGGAGCAGAAAGGTGAGCGGGCTCCGGCCTGGGATGAACTGAAGGTGGAGCCGATGGGACTTGCTGAGGTCGTGGAATCTAAACGGACGGGGTCCCTGGGGTGATGCGTGGAGTTTTGCTCTGCGCAGTTGTAATTGCTCTGGCCGCGGCGGAGTCGGGCCCAGGGAGGGGCCTGGAAGTCCTGGGTTGGGCCCTTCCCCCTCCTGGAGCCTCAATAAGGAGGGAATCCTGATCTGTGGGGACACGTAGGTCTCCTACCTTCATACCCCCTCCCGTACCCCGCCCCACCTGGCTTCCCAAACACGTACTCTAGATGCTTGTTCTGTTTAGATGCTTACGAATACGGACTCTGTCCCAGCCGCACTGGGTCCCCAGCGCTGTGACGGAGGGCCCGGAGGTGGCTCGGAGCGAGCATCAAACACTGCCTCCCTGAACTGTCCTTTTACAGAAGTCCGGATTTGAATGTGTTCACCTGGATCATTTTATGCCCCTGGGGACATGCCCTTGGCACACGGGCACTTATTTTACCAGCTCTTTGTGCTCAGGGAAAGAGAGGAGGAGGGGCCAGCTCAGACCACTGTGGTCCCAGGGTGAGCGAATGTGTGACAGGTGACAGACTGAAGGGAGAACCGATTCCAGGTGTTTCATGCCGCCTTACTGGGTAGAACATCTGGTCAGAAAGCAGTAAGAAAATAGAAGACCAAAACTGCAAAACAGCTAGACCTGAGATAAATAGAACTCTGTACCCAACAACAGTAGAAAACATAGTCTTCTCAAATGCACACGAACACTCTCCAGGATAGATCATAATGTGAGGCCACGAAACAAGTCTCAGAAAAAAAAATTTTTTTAAATTGTTTATTAAGAGAAAGAGAGAAAGAGAGCATGAGCTGAGGAGGCACAGAGGGAGGGAGACACAGAATCCGGAGTACACTTATGGCTCCGAGCGGTCAGCACAGAGCCCTACACGGGGCTCAAACCCACAAACCACGAGATCGTGTCCTGAGCCAAAGACGGACCCTTAATTGACTGAGTCCCCCGGGCGCCCCTCTATGGAGGTACTTTTAGATGAGATTAACCTTTAAATCAGGAGACTTTTGGAACAGGAATTGTAAACCATGGCAAGCCATGGGTAAGTTCAGACAACAAAGGAAGTTGTAGTTCAGACAACAAAGTTCTTGTGGAGGAAAGAAGGAAGTTGGGAGGGGCTCTTGGAGGGAATGTCCACTGGAGCAGAGCGAGAAGTCAGGGTCGAGGTGACTTCTCATCGGCTGAGTTGTTGCTGGCGGAGGAGAAAGCCTTTCCACCTGCTGGGGTAAGTGAAGTAAGCTTTGAGGAGCTGCTCTGTGAGGCTGCCTCTTCAGGACTTCTCGCCTATGTTTTATGGGGGTTTTTTTAAAGTTAGTCTGGATTTATTAAGTTTTATCATAAAAAAATCACACATAAGCAAAATTAATGTTAGTGGTACCTTTCGTCATATTTTAATTGTAATCATAACTTTTCAGTATTGCTTTTTATACTGCTTTTGCCTTTAAATTTTAATTCAAGTATTTTGAATAATTAAGAAACATAGTCTTCTAAGGAAAAAAATACTTTTCTAATATTCTAGTGTGCACAGCTTCTGTGGTCTCACTTACATGTCCCTCTGGTGTGCTCTTTGACATGAAAGCAATCTTTGCAAAGCAGGAGATGACGAATCCAAATTAGACGACGCACATTCACTAGGATCCGGTGCTGGAGAAGGCTGAGCCGATCAGGGATGACGGACCAGACGAGATTCTAGCAGGTGATGCCATAAGTGGGCCGTCGGGCTTGCTTTAGAGGTGGCTCTTCAGCTCACAGCTCCTCACAGGCCAGCCCTGGCAGCCGGCGTCAGGTGCCCCCGGCCGCCCAGAGCCACGGCCAGGCTGACTAGCTCCGAAGTCGGGGGCTGTGTGCGGAAGGCTTCGCAGGATGGGGGTCATCCGTGTGCAGTGCAGAACCCTGCTCAGCCAGCACATTCGGCGGGCTTCATCTTGAAGATCCCCGTGCAGCTGACATCAGGCCAAACCTCAGAGGATGCGCCTGGCGCCCGGATCTGGGGGCCTTCACTTCGCCTCCACTCTGGCCGGGCCCGGCCATGCACCTCCCACCGGCTTCTCTCCGCTGAGCTGCCAGCAGCCCCTCCACTGTGTGACCTTGTGGGGTTTTTTAATTTATTTTTATTTACTGCAGGGGGGGCGGGGAGAGTGGGAGACAGAATCCTAAGCAGGCCCCTGTAGGGCTCAGACTCCCAAACCGCGGGATCATGACCTGAGCCAAAGTCAGATACTTAACCAACTGAGCCCCCCAGGTTCCCCGACTAGATTTTGAAATGAGATTTTCCTTTATTCATTTCATAGCCTCACTGTTGTGGCCTCACCCGTTCAGTTAAAGGTCTTGATAGAAGACCACTGACCTCCGCAAAAGGCATTCTGCTGCCCGACTGCTGTGGACTTATCCGGGCCCCGGTCTGAGGATCTAGCCTGCAGCCTTTGGACTTGCCAGCCGCCATAGTCACGTGAGCAGTTTTTTATTGTATTTTAATATGAACAAGTTTTTAAAGATAAACCTCTCTCCCTCTTTCTACATAGACACACACACACACACACACTCTCTCTCTCTCTCTCTCTCTCTCTCTCTCTCTCTCTCTCTCTCTCTCTCTCTCTATTGTTTGTTTCTCTGGAGAATCCTAATACACTCCAAAGCCAAGGTCTTCATTGGCTGACTCTACCACACATCTGAAGAAGAATTAACACCAGTCCTTCTCAAACTCTTCCAAAATAGAAGAGAAGGAAACACTTCTTAATTCCTCCTAGAGACCAGCAAAGCCTGATGCTTAGACCATATAAAGATGTCACAAGAAAAAATTACAGCCCAATATTTTTTATTAATGGTTTGCATTTAATTTTTGAGAGACAGAGAGAGACAGTGCGAGCAGGGGCGGGACAGAGAGAGAGGGAGACACAGAGTCGGACGTAGGCGCCAAGCTCTGAGCTAGCTGTCAGCACAGAGCCCGGTGCAGGGCTCGAACCCACGAACCGCAAGATCATGACCTGAGCCACCCAGGTGGCCCTCTTTGGGATAATTTTAAAAAATGTTTTAAAAATAAATAATGGCAGTAGTTGCAAAATATTGTGAATGTAATATAAATTGAATTATTCACTTTGAAATGGCAGATCTTATATGAGATCTATTTTAATCAGAAGAGAACCATCAGGAAGGAAGTCTGTAGCACCGGGCGGCAGGATGGAGGGGGCGCGCTGCGGGGCGGCGGGGAGGGCCGTCCTGTCGCACGAGGGACATTGCTCAGGCACCACAACTGACACCTGGACGCTGAGCCTGAGCCCTGCAGGGAAGGCCACGCGGTCACTAAGCTCGTCGGCCCCCACCCCTATGTCCCCTCGGCCTAGCCATCCATCCACGCCTGGGACGGAGCCTCGGCCACGCTGTTTGGAACGTTAAAGGGAAAGGTGACCCTCTGCCCCCCGTGATCTTGGGGCCACCAGAGCAACTGGCGTCTGGGTCACAGGTGTGCGGCCACATTGTGCCCCAGACACTGGGTACCCCCGTCGCCCACCCCACGAGGGAAGGGCCTGAGCAGGTGGCGGCCGCTGAGACGAAGGAGGAGAAGTGCAGCGTGGGGGCGGGGCCGGCGCGAGGCCGTGGACTTTGGCAGCCGGGTAGGCAGGTGCACCAGGCTGCGCCCCAGCACGCAGAGGCACCTGGGCTCGCTCCGTGGCCGCAGCCACAGCCACCATGCCGGGGAGGGCCTTCGTGCTGTGCCAGCTGCTTCTGCTGGGGCTGGGGTGCCAGGGCACCCTGCCCCCGCCCTGTGACAGGTAGGAGTGGGGAAGGATCTCGGGTCCTTGGGGGTGAGGTGTGGGTGGGGGAGAAGAAGGCCGTTAGCTTTCCTTGTGCAGCAGGCCTGGGAAGAGCGGGCTGCCTCCCGACCCAGGCACCTGCTGGCCAGGGTCCTCCCTCCCTCGGGGCACCTCCCCAAACCATGCTCTTCTCAGGGTTGTTCTGGGAAACTCTGCACGACTCCCCAGCCTGGAGGGGAGCGGCTCTGTGAGGATCTGAAAGGCGCTCCTAAGTTCTGTGACCGAGAGCAGGTCAGAGCTCTTTCCAGAGCCATAGCTCCATTTCCCCAATAAGAGTAAGTGGCCCTGTCCCGCCTCCTAGACTCACAGGGCACCGTCCCTTTTTGATCTCAGTGGCTCTCCGAGCTCACTCCGAGTCTCAGGCTGCAGCCGGGACCCAGGATCCAGCCCCGTCTTCCTGGACCTGATGTCACCAGCAGGGAAAGTGCTGATGGAAGCACAACTAAAAGCAAAATGAGCCCGGGGGGGGGGGGGGCGCCGGGGCCAGAGGAGGCTGATGCAGACAGATGCAGAGGGCCGGCGTCTGTGGGGAGGAGACGCTGAGACGCTGAGCAGGGTCGTAGGAGGAACGGTCTCTGTGCAGATCTGGAAGACCGTCCGGGCGCGGAAAGGCCAGTGCGAAGGCTCTGAGTCCATTGTTCCAGGATGAGGTGGAAGCAGGGGCGGGGGTGGGAGCAGAGGAGGCCGGGGCTTGGGCACCGCTGGTAGGAGCAGAAAGGTGAGCGGGCTCCGGCCTGGGATGAACTGAAGGTGGAGCCGATGGGACTTGCTGACGGTTGTGGAATCTAAAGGGACGGGGGTGGCCTGGGGTGATTCATAGACTTTGGTTCTGGGCAGTTGTGAAAGGGATTTCGGAGAGCTGGGCGATCAAGAGTTCCGTCATGCGCTTGGCTGCTTGTGCCAAAAGAACGGAGAGAAGACAGGCGGGTCGCTGAGGCCGCGGTTTAGGTCCCTGCAAGGGCGCGATTAACATCGGGAAAGGCAGGGGCACCTGGGGGAGGCCCCGGCGCCCTCGCTGCTGGACGTGTGTGAAGAGCGTTCACTTCTTCGGCAGCACGATGACCTCCTGCGAGAAGTGCGGCCTCCCAGGAGCCACCCGGGAGTCTTCGGTGACGAAGACTGTCTGGTCTTCGTCCTGGGTTCCTGGGGTACAAGCCCTCAGCTCCGCGAACGTTCATGTTCATGGTCGTTGGTGCTCAGGGCGGGTGCCGACAGTTCGCGTCTCGGGATGACTCGCCGCCCCCTCGGTGGCCATGCCAGAAAGACTGACCGCGTGATTGGAGGCCTGGGGCTTTGGGTCACAGGGTATCAACCTGAACTCCTGACCTCTGAGGGCGGAGGGGGCTGAAGATTGAGTTCAGCCACATGACCAGTGCTTTGACCAACGGTGTGAGTGAGACCCCAGTAAAACGGGGGAGTGTCCTGCGTGGTGGACACCTGATGCGCCAGGAGGGTGATCTGTCTGGATTCTCCGGGGAGAAGACAGGGAAGGTCTGCGTTCAGGATGATCCCAGGCCTCTTCCTTTGTGTGTCTCCATCTGAGCAGTCCTGATTTGTATGCTTAGAATGAAACTGTAATCGTAAGGGTGGTGCTTTCCTGGGTTCTGTGAGTCCTTCTAGCACATCATTGACCCTGATGGGTTTGTGGGAACCTCCAAATTTGTAGCCAGTTGGTTGGAAGTAGGGGGACCCTGGGAACCCCTGAACTTGGAACCCCAGCTGCCGTCCTGTTGGGCATGGTGCCCGTGGCCTGAGCTGGTTGGTTAGTACCAAGATTAGATTGCAGTCCAGCAGTTAATGTGAGAAAACGTGACCTTGGCTCCCTGGAACATGAGGCTCGGGAAAAGCAGGACGTAAGCACGGGGGATGAGGACCCTTCAGCTCCTGGGTGGCCGCCGGGTCTCCCGTGGTTGGGACAGCAGCTGCATTGGGATCCGTTCCCGGAGGTGAAAGTTGTCAATGGGATTTAGAGATGACAGGTCAGCACCCAGGGTGTTGGCTCACTGGTTGCTTAAGAAAACACAGAATAATAAGAAAATGCAATCCCTTCATTATGAATATCCTAATGGCAAACGCGGAGTGAGAAACGGCCAGGCTTTGCTTCTGGTCCAAACCACAGCCCCTCGGCTCGGGCCCTGCCTGAGGACTGTTGGGGAAGATCCTGATTCTGCCTGCCTGAGGTGTGGCCTGAGCCTCGGAGCCATTCCCATGGGGCGGGGCGGGGGAAATGATTCTAAAACGACAATCAAGAAAGCTAGACTGAGTCCTGAGAGAGCAGGACAGAGAGGGCGAGGGAGAGAGGCAACGACCCCTCCCTGCAGGGAGAAATGGGGCGTGGGGCACCTGTGTGGCTCGTCAGTTGTGTCCAACTCTTGCTTTCGGCTCAGGTCTTGATCACATGGTTCATGGGATCGAGTCCCACATGGGGCTCTGTGCTGACAGTGGAGCCTGCTTGGGAGTCTGTCTCTCCCTCTGCCCCTCCTCCACTTCTCTCTCTCTTTCAAAATAAACAAACTTAAAAAAATGGGGCGAATAAAGCAGCTGTGGCTAGGGCCCAAAAAAGATGTTAATGCAGCACTTCTTAGAAATTGAGGGACCAGTTGGACCTGCTGTGGGTCCTCCAAGATGTGAGGAACCTAAACACATCTCCACTCACCCCACTCTGGAAGAATCTGGAAAACCGCAGGGCAAAGCGGGTAATGAGAACACTGCCCTCCAGTCTGCAGAGGCAGGAGCCCCGCCAGTTAATCAAGATGAGTACTGGTGACAGGACCAGGGTCCCCTGCAGAGGAGTGGACAAAAAGGTCAGAGCACAGCAGGTCCTGGATCCTGTGACGCGGGGCCCCAGGCCCTGCGGGAGCAGGAGTGCTGGTGAGTTGGATTCAGAGGACGGGGAAGCACAAGCCTTGGCGGTCAAGGTGAGGGTTCAGACGGAAAGTGCAATGTTTAGACAGACTTGCCGTCGAGGGGTTGTTTCTCCTTCGCCAAATGTTGCCCAGCAGCGGCTTCCACACCTGGCCGGGAGCACTCGCCCGGAGGAGCATGGTAAAACCGAAGCGTGTTGGCAAAGCCACAGCTGGAACACGAGGGTCGAAGGCGCCCCAAATGCCGCAGCAGGGCCCCAACGGGCGGGGCCGCGCCAGCGTGGACCGCCGAGTTCCGGTTTTCCAGCCAGAGAGCACACCTCCATCCCCCAGGTGACGGGCCGACAGAGAGCTGGGACAGACGGTCCCCACGCGGGTTGTCGGGACCAGGGAGACAGCGGCAGGCAGGGCTGGCGCAGCTTCGCAAGTGTGTGCTCGCCACCCCCCCCCCTGCTCCGCCGGCAGGGGCCCCGCGGGTGGGGCTGCCGGACAGACTGACTCCTGACTCCGGGGCGAGGGGTGCAGTGGAAGCCGGCATGGCCCTGTGAGCCTTCCAGGGGGCGAGGCGGGGGTAGGACTACGCTGCTTTCTCTCCCCCCGCACATTCTTCAACCTTCTTGCCCCTTCCCGATGCAGAGGCCCCAGGGCCTGGCAGCGGCTCCGCGTGTCAGAAGCAGGGGTGACTCCTAAGCAAGAAAATGTATCTGTTCCCTTAAGCCGCTACGTCCGACTTTCTAAGGGCCTGGTTGGGGGGTGTCGCGCCTCCTCCCCACCTGGCTAAGTGGGGGTCGTCTCTGTGGCTGTGTTCAAACCCAGGGCAGGAATGGCCCGGCCCGAGTGCAGCCTGCGCCACCTGTGGGGGAGGGGCCGAGGGGAGGCGCTGGCTGCCCTGACAGCCCGGACCAGCCTGAGGCCAAAGGTCGAGAAGTTTGGATATAAGTGGACCGAAGGAGAGACAGTAGCTGCGGGTAAAGGAGTGAGTGGATTAATGATAGTGCGTTGAAGGAAATCCACTGTTGTATTAACCCTTTATTTTTTTTAAGTTTGTTTATTTTGAGAGAGAGAAAACGCATGTGCGAGCCAGGGGAGGGGCAGAGAGAGGGAAAGACAGACTCCCAAGCGGGCTCCACGCTGCCAGCACAGAGCCTGAGATGCAGGGCTGGAACTCGCCCACCGCGAGATCATGACCTGAGCCAAAGCCAAAATCCAGTCGGGTGCTGAGCCGACGGAGTCACCCAGGTGCCCCTACATTAACACTTGAAAAGACGCTCAGAGCAAGAAGTGATGCTGTTCTGAGTTCAGAGGGGTGAACATGGGCGCCTGGGTGGCTCAGTCGGTTGGGCATCCAACTTAGGTTCAGCATGATCTCACAGCTCATGGGTTCAAGCCCCATGTCAGGCTGACAGCTCAGAGCCTAAAGCCTGCTTCAGATTCTCTGTCCCTCCCCCCACTCACATTCGGCCTCTCTCTCTCTCTCTCTCTCGCTCAAAAATAGATAAACATTTTTAAAAAACTATAAAAAATTGTTTTATAAAAAAGGTGAATGCACGTATTGCTGAAATCACTTCTGCTTTGGAACCTGACAAGATCAAACGGAAGCCTGCAAACCTGGCCTGGCCAGGAAACGTTTGGCCACAAGATGTGATGATGGAGCAGACTAATTATTCATGACTCTAGGAGACGCTAGTAACATGCCAGCGTCTTCAGACTCTTCAGCTTGTATCTACGATGGTGCGATGTGGTGGGAACACGAATGTTGGTTAGATTATAATATTAATCCTGTTGGCCAAGTGTGTTGGGAAACTGAGTTGACAGCCTCCTCACCCTCCCCTAACTCTAAATGTTAGGTATATCCGTGCTGGTATGCTTGCTTTATCTGTTACATGAATGCTACACCAAATGTAGATGCTCAAACAGTAGGAGTGTTCTGCTAAACCAGATGCTTTGCCAAAGATCAGAGGGTGTGTGAGTCCTTTGACCCATTTTTCTGAAATGTAACCTCTGAGCTCATGGGATTTCCCAGGTCATAGGAGAGCTATGGGCATTGGGGCAGCTCTGACAGTGCATTACCGAGGTGACTCATGGTGAGCCCTCCGGTGGCCATTCTAATGAGAGGTCTCCGGATGGGCGCACGCCGTGCCCTAAAGGCTGACCGTGTGGTTAGAGGGTTAGAAGTTTGGGTCATGTGATATCAGCCCCACCTCTGGGGAGAAGAAGGTGGCCGGAGATGGAGTTCAATCACTTGGCCAATGCTTGAATCAGTCATGCCCATGTGATGGAAACCTAATAAAACCTCCGGACACCAAGGCTCAACGGAGTTCCTATTTGGTGAACACACCAAAGTGCCAGGAGGGTGCTAAATCCTGACTCCAGGGGAGAGGACACAGAAGCTCTGTGTTGAGGACCCCCCTGCGTGTCTGTGAAAATGAACTGAGTGATGGCAGTTTTATTAGAGACTCTGCTCTTAAGCCTCCAGGGTCTGCACTAACTCAGGGTGGTGAGCATCCGAGTCTAAGTCCACCCACCACCCCTCTTGCCCTTGGCCTGGGCTTTCTTAACAACAAAATCATATTTGAGCGTCTGCATTTAAAAATTTTTTTATTTATTATTTTTGAGACAGAGCATGAGCAGAAGAGGGGCAGAGAGAGAAGGAGATAGAATCTGAAGCAGGTTCTAGGCTCTGAGCTGTCAACACAGAGCCCAATGTGGGGCTTGAACCCGTGAACCACAAGATCATGACCAGAGTCAGAGGCTTAACCAATACACCCACCCAGGCGCCCCCGAGTATCTGCTTTTAGTATAGCACTTACACACTCGGTATAGCCATATTTTGGTATGAGTGTGCCTAGCCTTTGGGGGAGTCCGTGCAGAGTAGGGACAGACTCAAAGAATCCACTATTTTAACAACCAGCCTATAGAGCCTTCACATGCGTTTCCGTGTATTTGTGCTGATTTGATTACTCGTTTCCTTCCTTGATCTGCCCCTATTTGTACCTGAGACTATGCAGAACTACTTAGCGTAGCTTTTCCCACTGGGGCTACATTCTGAGCCTCTGCCTCAGTGTCCCAGCGCACTGCGCCGTCAGCACCGGCGTGGCTGGGTTGCATAAGGTGGTAGAATCGACCCAAAGATGCCGGTGCCACAGCGTACCCTGGTGTGGCCGTAGCACAGTTCGGCCGAATCACAGAACAACTCTGCAAGGTACAGAGGCATTCTCTGTGCCTTCTCCGTGGACTCCAACCTTGCCCTTGTACCAGATATGATTATGGACAGTAATCATTACCAGTAGCCCTCATTTATTACTTATTGTAATGAGTTATTATCTCTATTTCTGGTCCCAAGTCCGCTGGAGGCGAAGGCAGCCACGCCGTCTCAGCCCACGGGCTCCTCGTGCCGTTGGAGCAGGGCCGCCTCCCGCGGGGGGACCCCGGTGGCCTTCAAGCAGCCCCGTCCCTGCTGACTGCACAGCAGGGTATGTCGTCTTCCGATCTATCCTGGGAGCGAGGACAGTCCCCGTGCATCGACTGTCCAGGGAACTAAGTTGTCAGGCCTACACGATTCCCAGAGACGCGGCCTCTGAGCCTCCGCGGCTGCCGTGGAAGGCCGCTGCCACATGGCTACGCGGGCCTCGTCAGCCTCAACACAGCGCAGAGGCCCTGCCGGGTGAAGATGGAGGAGTCTTCCGCCTCTGCCTCTCCTCACGAAAAGGAGGTTCAGTTTGTACAACAGTGTGGGACTAACCTCCCGCAAAGTTGCAACCCAGCCACGCCGGAGCTGACGGCGCAGTGCGGAGGGACACTGAGGCAGAGCCTCAGAATGTAGCCCCAGTGGGAAAAGCTACGCTAAGGAGTTCTGCATAGTCTCAGGCACCTCGCGGTCCGATGCTGCTTAGTGCACCTTGCGCGTCCTTACCGTTAGATTCTCGAGGCCGGAGTGCGGCTCAGACACCGTGGGCTACGGAGGTGGGAGTCCTGCCCAGACGCAGCTTATCTGGAGGGTGCCGTACGGCCTCCCCCGTCCCCCTCCCCGCACAGCGGGGCTGTTCCCCGGGGGAGCCTGGGCTTACCGTGGGGTGCCTACTGCTTCAATCCCACAAGAAACCTGTTTATTCTCTTAATAGCTTTTTGTTGGGCGCCTGCATTGGGGCGCTCAGTTAAGTGTCTGACTTCGGCTCAGGTCATGATCTCACAGTTTGTGGGTTCGAGCCCCACACTGGGCTCTGTGCTGACAGCTCAGAGCCTGGAATCTGCTTCAGTTTCCATGTCTCTTTCTCTCTCCACCCCTCCCCTATTCATGCTCTGTTTCTCAAAATAATAAATGTAAAAAAAAAAAAAAACTTTCTGTTCACAAAAACCAGGGTGATCTACATTTGTGCGTATAGCACACTGCACATGCTGCTGTGTTTTGTCCATCGACATCAGGGGACTTTCCAAGTATTTGATTTTCAAGGTTTATAGTTACACAGCCATTAGTCTGCCAAGAGTTGTAAACCACACAGACCAAAGACCCAGTGGGGAGCTGTTGTGAGAAATTCCTTTCCAAATAACATCCTTCATAGCAGGTGTGATCTAAACACGTGACGTCAGAAGACACGAGCACGTCGCTGGAGTTCCCTCTGGCCAACGGCCTGGTTCATTATCGCGTCCTAAACCCAGACTGCCCCCCGATGACACCAGTCCTGCCCGCAGGCTTCCATTCCACTTTGTCGAGTTCCCAAGGCAGGCTGGTCACGGAAGACGCAGGCCTGGCCCTCAGGGCACCGCTCTGCTGAGGACGTGTTAGCCCCTTGCTCTCTCCAGGCACTGAGGTCAGGCGAGATCTCCATTTTCACCGAGTACCCATTTACTCACCTGTCTGCCCTCGGCTGCCATGTCTCCTATTTCCGTTTGTCTTCTTATCCATTCTGTGTTACCCTATATCTTTTGATTGAAGCATTTATTTATTTAAAAAAATTTTTAAACATTTATTTATTTTTGAGAGACAGAACATGACTGCGGAGAGGCAGAGAGAGAGGGAGGGAGGGAGACACAGAATTTGAAGCAGCTCCAGGCTCTTAGCTGTCAGCACAGCGCCTGACACAGAGCTCCAGCTCACCAACTGCAAGATCATGACCTGAGCTGAAGTCTGATGCTCAACCGACTGAGCCCCCCAGGTGCCCCTTGATTGAAGCATTTAGTCCATTGATGTTTAGAGTGAGTACTGAAAAACATGAATTTATTGCCATTATGTTGTCTGTAGAGTTGGAGTTTCTGAGTTTCTGGTGGTGTCTCTGGTCCTTTCTAGTCTTTGTTGCTTTTGGTCTTTTTTTTTTTTTCTTTTTTTTTTTGTCTTTTCTCCCCTCAGAGAGTCCCCCTTAAAATTTCTTGCAGGACTTGTTTAGTGGTGACAAATTCCTTTAGTTTTGTTTGTCTGGGAAACTTTTTATTTCTCCTCCTTTTTTGAATGACACCCTTGCTGGATAAAGAATTCTTGGCTGCATATTTTTCTGATTCAGCAGGTTGAATACATCTTGCCAAGTTTCTGTGGACAGGTCTTCTGCCAACTTGATCTGTCTTCCCTTGTAGGGTAAGGACTCTTCTTCCTTTGCTGCATTCATGATTCTTTTCTGGCCTGAGTATCTTGTGAATTTGACTATGATATGTCTTGTTTTTATTGGATCTAATGGGAGTTTTCTGTGCTTCCTGGATCTTGATGTCTGTGTCTGTCCCCAGGTCAGGAAAGCTTTCCACTATGATTTTCCCACATAAACTTACCCGTTTGTCTCTCTCTTCATCTTCTGGGACCCCGTGATTCAGATGTTACTCCTTTTAAATGAGTCACCAAGTTCTCTAAGTCTTATTTTGTGCTCTTTTGCCTTACTTTTCCTTTTTTTGTTTCTGCTTCATTGTTCTCCGGAAGTTCGTCCTCTGTGTCATGGATTCGCTGCCCTGCTTCATCCATCCTTGCTGCTGTGGCGTCCACTCGAGATTGCAGCTCAGTTATAGCATTTTTTATTTTGTTCTGGCTAGACTTCTTTTGTCTCCACAGAAGTGGAGCTAGTACTCATATTATCATGATTCTGAACTCTGGTTTAGGCATCTTGCTTGTATCTGTGTTAAGTCCCTGGCTGTCATTTACCTTCTTTCCATTTGTCCTTGATTTTCACTAAACTTTTCAACCTTTGGAAGGGGCCTTAGGTTTGGCCGCTGTACTCCAGATTGCTGGCAGCAACACCAGACTTGCTGGTGCCCCGTGGTTCCCTCACATCTGTCCAGGATAGAGGTATAGGCCCAAAAGGAGCGGCTGCTCCACCACTAGATAGTACGGCTGCATTCACTGTTGGCCCCCAGTCAGCCACGGGGCTGTGGCCACAAGCTGCCCACCAGGCCCTGGGGTTCTGACATAAAGATTTGAAAAAATGGTCAGCTGTGCTCAGTTGGTTAAGCGTCCAACTCTTGATTTCAGCTCAGGTGGTGGTATCATGAATGGTGAGTTCAAGCCCTGCGTCAGTCTCTGGGCTGACAGCTTGGGGCCTGCTTGGGATTCTCTGTCTCCCTCTCTTGCTGTCCTTCTCCCCCTCTCAAGACAAATATTTTTTAAAGATATTTGAAAATATAGCTACTGTTTCTTGCTCAGGGATCATTCATGCTTCTGGCCCACTGCGCAGCAAAAGGTAAGTTGAGATGATGTGGGAAAGAATTTTGTAGTCCCACCAGCAACCTGTTTGCCCATCTCCTAGAAAACCAGAGGAATCTATCCAGTGGGGACCCTCCTCTGACCCCCACTCCATGCTGAGTGTGAGCACACACTTGTGAAGCTGTGTAAGCCAGCCCTGAATGCTTTCATTTCTCACCATTCTATTTTTTAATTGTTTAATGTTTTATTATTTAGTTTTGAGAGAGAGAGGCAGAGCATGAGCAGGGGAAGGACAGACAGAGGGGGAGACAGAGAATCTGAAACAGCTTCAGGCTTTGAGCTGTCAGCACAGAGCCTGACACAGGGCTTGAACTGAACCAAAAGATCATGACCTGAGCCGAGGTTGACCAACTGAGCCCCACAGGCGCCCCCTCCCTGTTTTAGACAAAAGTTTCAGTTGCTGTTCCAATTCTGTATGGAGCACCCCCTCCAAGAGTGATAAGCCACTTGATGTGTCCATTCTACATTCTCACTCTCAGAAGACTCTGGGCCGACCAAATTTGCACAGTATCTTCTTTTTTGATGTTGTATTTTAAGCATATTCCTGTACAATCAGAGATGCAAAAGCCTACTTTAATGCGCCCCTTGAATTTCCAGAGTGACCTCCCGAGTGTCATGCCCCATATGGGCATCCCTTTGATGAGTCCAGTTTTTTTCCTGCCCGTGAGGCAATAAAAACCCCAACCGTGGGGCTTTTTGCATTCGATTCTTCCATCACTTCAAGGGAAACAATGCAGTTCAGCCCACTGAGCTGTGTTCTTTCGTTCTTTGGAGATTTCTGTCAGTCAGTCAGAGTGCATCGGCCTTCCAAACAAGACCCTGTCTGTCCGCCTTGGAGCTGCCCCCAGTAACCAAGCAGCTCTCTGTTGGTCCTGGAGAGCTGTCCACAGCCCTGCTGTACAGAGAATGGGTCCAGCCCATTCTAACATCACTGATTACAGTGGGAATCTCCTGGTGCCCGCTGGGTATTCCGCACTGCTCCAAGTGACCACCCGGTATGGGCTTAGGTACTTGTTTACATCCTGTACTGCACAGGGTCCTCATTCTCTCAACCCAGTTTGTCACTACCACCCGCAAACCCCGACCATGTGTGCACACACGTGCACAGGTGTACTCACACAGCCCTGGTCTGGGCCGGGGAATGTGCCCACACTCCAGCCTTGCTTCTCCCCTAACGGCGGTGGCCTGACCTGCGTCCCTCCCGACACTCTCTGCAGCCAGATTTACTGCCACGGGGAGCTCCTGCACCAAGTTCAGATGGCCAAGCTCTTCCAGGACGACAAGCAGTTTGTGGACATGCCGCTGTCCACGACTCCAGGTGAGGCGCCTGGGGGCCCCACCTTCTGACCTTCTGCACCAAGGATAGTGGGCGCGGGGCGAGCAGGGGAGGGACTCCTGGGCTCCAGCTGATCCCTTCTGGCCACCTGCACCCCAGACCAGGTTCTGCAGCACTTCCGGGAGCTGGCTGCCAGCCACAACGACAGCATTCCCCGGCCGCTGCTGCACGCCTTCGTCCAGGAGCACTTCCGGGGCGTGGGGCAGGAGCTGGAGCCCTGGACCCCCGCCGACTGGAAGGACAGGTACGGCCTGGACAGAAAACAGGAGCGGGGCCTTGAGAGAGGGCGGCCCCCCTGAGCCCTGGGGCTTCGGCCGGTGTTCTTCCAGCCCCCGGTTCCTGCAGAAGATCGCGGACCCCAAGCTGCGGGTGTGGGGGGAGCAGCTGCACCAGCTCTGGAAGAAACTGGGAAAGAAGGTATCCCTGTCCTGGGTGTTGGCGGGGGACCAGGCAGGGGGACAGGCTTGCCCACTTGAGGCCCACCTTGCTGTGAGAGCACAGAGTGGGACACATTTCGTAAGATGACTGTCCCCCATCCACGGGGTCCTTGAACAGAGTTCTCTAGAAAGAATTTATGGAGGGAGAAAAGGGAACATCCACTTCTAACTTCTCACCTCCTCACCATCCCCCCCCCCCCCCCCCCCCCCCCCCCCCCCCCCCCCCCCCCCCCCCCCCCCCCGGCAAACCCAGTCTGTGCCGCCACCTCCAAGCTGCCCACCTGGGCTCTCCCTTCCCTCATGTCCTCCAGCCAGGCCTCCGCCCAGGAGTATTGCCTCTGCTGACTGTGGCCTGTGCTCAGCACTATTTGTTAGACACTTTCTCTCCTTTGAGGCTCAGAGACCTCAGTGGGTTTGCCCAAGGCTGCCCAGCATCTGTCCTCCCAGCCGGCCCCCAGGGCTGGCACCCACTGGCTGCTCCAGGCCCGCCCCCCGCCCCCCAGCACCCCCAGGAGCAAAGCCCGGCTCTGTTCCACG
>NC_043710.1:108656026-108665016 GCF_006229205.1 Suricata suricatta | reverse complement strand
GCCCCGCGGGGAGCTGGGCACTGCCAGGCTTTGCAAAGCCCGGGGACCGTGGTGACACCCAGTGGCCATTCTTGGGCACTGCAGGCCCGAGCAGCTTCTCCCAAAGGGTCTCCCATCTCTGGCCTCCCCTTAGGGCTGAGGTGGGGGGTGCAGGAGGCAAGGGAGGGGGCAGGGCCTGACCTTGGAGCCTGCCCTTTGTTCCCAGTATGACATCAGCAACGGCGGTCAGCCGGGTGGTGGAGGGGAGTATGAAGTTCAGGTGAGTGGGCCCCAGCCCCCAGGACCCGAAGGGCTCTGCTGTCCCCACAACTGGCGGGGCCTGTTTCTTCCTGTGGATGTGGGTCCAGAGGGAGGAGGGGCCTGGAGCTCCTTTGTACCCCTGGGGGGGGCAGTTCTGGAGCCCTCGGGTGGCACTCTCACCGCCCCCCCAAAATAGGAACCTGAGGGCCCTTCCCCACCGACTCTGCCTGCCTCTCTGCAGGAGGGCTTTGGCTGGACCAATGGCGTGGTCCTGATGCTCCTGGACCGCTACGGTGACCGACTGAGCTCGGGGACCCAGCCAGCTTCCCTGGCGCCCCACGCCCTCCCGCTTGCCCTCCCGCTTGCCCTCCTGCCCAGCCTCCTGCCCCAGTGATGGGCCTCGGGGCCCCATTAAACTCGGCATGAGTCCTCTCCTTTTCTTGCCTCTGGAGACCCCTACCTACCCCACCCGCAGGCAGACCCTGGAGTGGGGTCAGAGTCAGGACCTAGAAGTCACCGGCTGTGCCCTTGTCCCTCCTGGAACACCAGTGAGGACAAAATCCTGTGTGTGGGGAACACCCAGCCTCCGGACCCCAGCCCCCCAAACGCATAGTCCAAACGCTTTATTTTCTGTTGAGATGCTTACAAATACTGAGGGGCGCCCATGGCCCAGTCCTGGGGGCTTAGTGTTAAGGCGTGAAGGACGGGCCAGTGGTCGGGCCTTCTCTCCATCTCTGTCGTCCTTCTGAGGCTGAAGGGAGGGCGGCCGGTCCCCAGGTCTGCTCCCGCAGCCGCCTCGTTCCCGCTCGGGTTTCCCCCGGGGGCGTCGGAGGGGCCCCCACCCCTGTGAGAAGCCCAGCCAGCTCCACAGCCCCCTCGTCCGGCCGCCTCTCCCCGTGTCCTTCCTCCGGTGTCTGGCTGTCCCAGCTTCGTCCCTTCTGGCTCTAAGCAAGGCACAGTGGGAGGGCAAGGTCTGGACCGGGGGTGGCAGGCAGAGCGCCGTCGGTCCGTCCCCAGCGAGCGATGCCCGAGGTCCTGGGCTGGGGAGAGGGCAGTGGGCACCCTCGCACCCGGGGAGGGGCCGCGGCATCGAAGCGGTCACCGTGGAGCGCGTGGTGGGTTAGGACCTCGAGGCTGGCAGCGGAGGTCGGAGGTCGTGGGCCCTGGATCCCGCCGGGGGAGCGGGCGGGAGGAGCATGGCCCCACTCCGCCCCCGGGGCGCCGGCCAGGGGGCTGAGGCAAGAGGATCTTTGGCAGATTCTGGTACCACAATTTGTCCTTTTGCAAAAGAGGGGAGGAGCGCGGGCGCCAGGTCAGAGCTGGCGGCCCCTCTCGTGACAGCCCCGCGGGCACGAGCCGCCAGGCTTTGCGCCTCCGCCCGGGGTAGCTGCTGGCTGGTTCCTTGGGGGCCTGAGCCCCGAAGTTCACCGGGGAGCTCCTCACGCGTGGAACAAGGTCTCGTACAGAAGCCCCAGCTCGCTCCGCCCTCCCAGGCCGCTGGGAGCCCGCCCACGGGGCCGAGGGTCGGGGGGGTCCACCCCAGTCAGTTCATGAACTGAGTGTAGCCCTCTGCTCCGGTGACGATGACATCCATCCAGATGCGCATGGCCTCGGCCGAAGGGGCCACCATGTAGTACAGCCGGTCGTGGGTCTTCACGCAGAAGGTGAGGGCCGGGTTCGGGCTCTGCCCAGGGGGAGAGGCGGGGCTCAGGCCGGGCTCGCCGGACACGCTGGCTGCCCGGCCGTCCGCCGCGCTGTCCCCGGGACCCCCTGGAGCCGGAGCGCAGTCTGAAGTAGGCCCCAGCCAGTCCCCACCGGGGAGGCCACCTGGGGGCACTGGTCCTCAGCAACCCGGGGCCACAAAAGGATCACAAGAATCGGACACAACGGGCCATTCCCGTGAGGGCCAGAGTCTCCTCTCGGAACACGAGGGGCAGATGGAAAAGGCTGCCAGTGGGATGCTGGGCCCAGGCCCCCAGAGGCCAGCGCTCAGGTGGGCACCTAGGCTCCACGCGAGGGAGGCCGATGCACAGGAGGGCGAGAGCCCAGGGCTCAAACGTGTCCCCTCAGTCCCCAGAGCACCCCTTCCTCCAGTGCCCACCTGTCCCCCCACAGGGACACAGCCCGCTGTCATCTTAGGAGGGGGGGAAGGGAGAGGAAAGGGGCAGAGGCCAGTAGGGGACAGGTGGCGTTAATGTGCAGGGGCTGTGGTTACACGGAGGGGGGGAGGGGTACCTCAGTCACCACCGTGAAGCTGAAAAACCTCTTCTGGGAGGGGAGAGGGAGACAGGAAGAGAGAGTTTACAGAGGGACCGGGCACTGGGTCCCCGCCGGGAGCAGGCAGGCCCGGGGGCGGAGCCGGCCCTCACCTTGGCCGCGCTGCGCAGGTGGTCGTAGTAGACCTCCTCAATGGCCTGGAAGTAGATGACCCCCTTCAGCTTCGTCTCGTGCTTGTCTGCAGAGGAGACAGGGCCGCGCTGAGGAGGCCTGCGGTCCCTCGGGGAGGCGCGCCCCCACCGGGACGGGGTGAGCCGCAGGCCTCCAGATCGGAGCCCGACACGGAGCCCCGAGGAGCTGGGCGCAGGCTGGAACCCCCCTGCTCCGCTGCCCGCCGGGCGAGCGGCAGCCACAACTCCAAGCGCCCTTTGGGGGGGTCTCTGCAGAAAGAGGCGGTCTGATGAGTGACAGGCGCGCCCGACCAGGGTCAGATGCCCTCGGAGCCAACGGCGGGACTCCCACGCACGGGCCCACCAAGCAGAGGCTGGCCAGCACAGGACGGGTGTCTAAGCTCCGGTATCTAGACTCACAAATACACCTTAACTTAAAATGAACCCGGTGTAGATAGGTCTCACGGAGAAGATCTGACCTGTTAGCAGCAAGCAAGGAACGTACTGGATGTCAGCACAGGAGTAAGAATCTACGTGCATTTGCTTCTACTCACACTCCACGTGGACACAAGAGAGTTATGATTAAAACGGTCATCTGAGGAGAACAGAGGCGGAATTCCCAACTTAAAGCGCTTTGTTTGGGCTCCATGAGCGCACTGCCCTATTCACCTCTGGTACTAAGAAACGGGGGGCAGGGGTGACAGGAGGTAGGCAAGCTCACCGCAGAGGGGACCGTCCTGGGGGAGGGGACAGGGCACTGCCCAGGGAAAGCCCAGGGCCGGGGCCGCCTTGTCATGTGGCAAGCGCCGCTCGGGCACCAAAACCAAAAGGTCACACCGGCACTAAACTCAGCCGGTGACAGCTGGCGGCTGCACCCTTCCCCCGCCCCTGTGTCATTCCAGGCAGGAGCACCCGCTGCAGCCTCCTGTATGTGCCCCGGCCCCGCCCCCTGCCCCTTCACTTCTCTCCCCTGCGGACAAGGGGCGCTCTTACCGGTGTGCCCTGCGGACACAGGAATGGTCTCCGGCCCCTCCCCTTGGAGAATTCCTAAATGGCCTTCCAGACCCGGCAGGAACACCCCCACAGGGGTGCCGGCTGCACACTCCCGGGTCCCCATAGCGTGGGCCTCCTCTCCAGAGCTCACCACGCTCCCCCTAACCCTCCGCTACCCGTTCTTGGGTCCCCCTCCCCCAACACCCAACAGCTATGTGCCTAGCACACAGCAGGTGCACGGTGCTGGCGGAGCCCTGGGCACCGGGAGCGCCAGAAGCCAGAGATCCTCCTCTTAGGAACCCACAGTCCAGACATACAGGCGTTCATTAGCTATGTGACCTTGACAGCATGGCCGGGAGCACCACCAGAGCACCCGCGGCGTAAGTGGTGAGCGCGAAGCGGGAGAACGCATCTGGAGCGTTCCGCACCGTGCCTGGCACATGAGCGGCATCTACGACCGCTATGCCCCGGGGCTGATGCCACACGGCCCACAGACCCTGTGTAAGGCCAGGGCTCTGCCACAGAGGCCGGGCCGGGCCATTCCCAGGAAGAAAGGGCCCGGAAAGGCTTTGCAGACGGAGGACCAGGGAGGAGGCGCCAGGGCAGGGAGAACGCAGGGCAAGCCCCACCAGGGCTCGGATCCAGCCCGAGGCCTGGCTCCATCGACGCCTCCTCTGGGGCCGGGGACGCGGCGCCCCCCGCTGGCCCCCACCCAGGTGCGGCTCCTGCCTGCCTCTGCCTTCACTGGAAACAGCACCAGCTCCGGCCTCTTCCCTCCTCGGCGCCGTCAGGCTCCCGGCCCGTACACAGCTCCAGACCCGGGAGGGAAAGGCCTTCGGGTCCACGTCATCCGGGCCTTTCGGCAGTGTCCCTCGTCCCCGGCGGCACGCCCTGCCTGCATGTCTGCCCCTTCGGCCGCCTTCCCCCCGGCGTCCGCCTCTCACCCTCTTCCTGCGTTTCGCAGACATTAGGAAGGTCACAGATGCCAAGTGCCAGCCCAGCACCGGGCATGTGGCTTCCTGCCTCCCGCCCCTTGTCCCCTGGCCCTGTCCCTCCCCTCCCCCCTTCCCCAGGGCGTGGCCTATCCACCCCGCTCTGAAGCCCAGCTGCCCAGGTCCAGGCTCAGCTCCGCTGCCTAGCAGGTGTGAGGCCCTGGGGATTCACCCACTGAACCTCTCCGAGCCTACGGTCCGCGTCTGTGAGATGGGCGCACAACAGCGCTTCCCTCCCGAGACGAGATGCCGCGTCGGCACGGCAGCGGCGCAGGCGAGGGCCCAGGGGTCACCACCACCCCAGCAGGCTCAACTCCAACCCGGACTTCCTCCTGAACGAGATGTCCCAGGGGCAGCCCACCTCAGCCGGCCCCCAACGGAGCTCTTCTCCCTGGGCCTGTTTCTCTCAGACCCCCACAAAGTCCCTTTCCAGACACATGTGCCTCTGCCCCCACACCCAGGGCCCCAGGCAATCAGGGCAGGCTTCTTGGAGGGGGTGGCACTCAGGGAGCAGGTCAGAGAATATGCAGGCACTCCAGGCCTGGATGTCTCTGGCACCAGACATTTGCCCTGACCTTCCAGGCTCCGAGCAGGATTGCCCGTCCCGCTGGCCTGGCAGAGCAGCCCCACTAATGCCTTGAGGACAGACCCCAGCTGGGGCACTTAATGCCAGTGCAGAGCGCCACTGGGCTTCCCTTTGCCTCCTGCCACTGCGGCCATCAGGGCTCTGACCGCCACGCTTTCCAGCACAGGGGGCGGGGACGGAGGGCGGCGGAGCCCCCGCTGACCCCCCAAGGGCACGGCCGCGCACCAGCTAAGAACGAACTTTGTGGTTTTGAGCCACTCGGGTCTCAGGACGGGCTGTCCCCGAGGCCCGGCCTCTGCGCTCAGGCTGGGAGCTGTCGGGAGAGGGGAGGGGACTCCAGGGAGGTCCCCGTCCCGCCCGGAGGCAACCACAGGGCCGCACTGCACGCACCGGGACTGGGGGTCCCCCGCGGCACCCCATCATGCGCCCCCGGACCTCCCGCTCCGA
The DNA here is from genome assembly GCF_006229205.1 of Suricata suricatta. Classification (NCBI taxonomy): domain Eukaryota; kingdom Metazoa; phylum Chordata; class Mammalia; order Carnivora; family Herpestidae; genus Suricata; species Suricata suricatta. The sequence goes on along the minus strand of NC_043710.1, from coordinate 108,659,371 downwards.
GGGGCCGCGCGCAGAGCGCACACCGAGCACAGACGCGGGCGGCGGGGACAGGACCCGGCTGAGCCCCGGCCGGGCGGCCCCGGGGACTCACCCACGTAGTAGGAGAGCGTGCGCCTCAGCCGGTCGAAGACGAACCAGCGCTTCTTCCAGGACTTAATCTTGCCGCCCATCTTGACCAAGTAGCCGCGGCAGACCTGGGGGGGGGGGGGCCCGGGTGAGTCACCCAGGGGTGCAGCCCCTGCCCTCCCTTCCCTGACCCGCGCCGGCCCTGTGGGGGGCCGTCCCCACCCTCTCTTCCGCCGGCCCGCAGGCCTGGGCCTCAGAGCTCCGGGGTTAGGGCAGGAGCCGGGGCCACCACGCCCGAGAGCCGGGCCGCGGGGTCCTGTCGCCGCACCCCAGGGCCACACGCGCCCGGACCTTGCTGCTGAGCACCACGTGCAGGCAGGTGTCAACGCCGTGGCCCGACGACTCGATGTGGGTCTTCAGATCAAAGTCCTCCTTCCGGATGGGCAGGTAGCGAGTCAGGGGTCGTGCCTGTGGGCAGCGGGCAGGCTCAGCAGAGTCCTCCCCTGGCATCCCCTTGTCAAGGTCCCCCGGCCGCAGTCCTGAACCCCCACCCACCCGGGGCAGTCACTCTGGCTTCGAAGGGCTTGTGGCAAAAGCAGAGACCGAGCGGGCAAACCGCTGTGTGGCTCCATGCCTCAGTTTCCCCACCTAGGACCAAGACCAGCCATCCCTGTCTTGCCCCTGCCCCCGTCTCCTTCCTGGGCTGAACGAAACAAGGCATGAAACCAGCCGTGAACATCCTCTGGGAAGCAGAGCCCAGGAACAAATCTGGCCTCTGACTTCCTATCGGACCTTGTTCGGGTCACATGCCCACTCTGGACCCCAGTTTCCTTATAGGTTTAAAAAAAATTTTTATTAATGTTTACATTTGAGAGAGCGAGTGGGGAGGGGCAGAGAGAGGGAGACACAGAATCTGAAGCAGCTCCAGGCTCCGAGCTGTCAGCACAGAGCCCGACACAGGGCTCGAACCCACGAACCGTGAGATCATGACCTGAGCTGAAGTGGCACGCTCAACCGACTGAGGCGCCCAGCTGTCCTTCAGGCTCCTAATCTGTAAAACAAGGGCTTTGAACCAGGTAATCACTAGGATCTGCCCCATCTCAGAAATTCTGACACTGACTAGAACTCTCAGCTGCAAGATTTTTCTACTTTTCCTAAAGAACATTAGGACGGCAAAAAAAGGAAACAGCATAAATTATGTACAGAGAAAGCGAAACGCACCACTTCCAGGTGCCCCAGAGATGGGCTGCCTGCGCCCAGGCCCGCGGCAGACACCAGTGGCCATGGCAGCAACGGCTGAGCCCCAGGACAGGCGCTGGGAGAGGCCAGGGTGGCAGACGGGAGAGCTGGACATCTGACAAAGACCCCAAGTGCAGAGGTGAAACTCAGGAGTTCCTCATCATTATTTTGGGGTCATGTTTATTCTTGAGAGACAGAGAGTGTGTGTGAGCAGGAGAGGGGCAGGGGGAAGGGGAGACAGAGGACCCCGAGCAGGCTCTGTGCTGACAGCAGTGAGCCCGACGTGAGGCTCGAACTCACAAACTGTGAGATCATGACCTGAGCCAAAGTTGGACACTTAACTGACTGAGCCCCCCAGGCGCCCCCTGATCATTTAGTTCCCGAGCCCAGTCCAGGTGGCCTGCCCCCAGAGTTTATGCTGCTTTTTCCCAGGACGTCAGGGAGCTGCGGGGGCTGGTCCCTGGGGGAGGGAGACCCCACGGCACACCCCCACCCCGCCGAAGGGCAGGGAGGGACTAGAAGGCCCAGTGGGAGGGACAGCCTGTGTGGGTCCCACGGGACCTCACAGGGGCCAGGACCGGGGACCGGAGACGTGGGGGACGCCCCCCACCATCAGCCGTTCTGCTTGAGTCTTCCGCGTGAGGCAAAGAGGCAGGGTTCCTGAGCCACGGAGAAACGAGTACACTCCTCCCGGAGGTGTAAACCAGAGTCAGAGCGACATCGTGGCGCAGGGGGGCCAGAGCTGCGGGCCCGGTGGAGTGGGGACCCGACGGCCACGAAACCCCCACACCCAGGCGTCTGCTCCTCGGGGCCGAGCGAGTCCCAAGTGAGACTTCTGCCTTGTGCTGGGCCTACAGCAACCTTTTCTGGAGGAAAGTAGGGTCCCCCCCAGGGTGCCCCTACGGCCCCCACAGCCCTGCCCTCAAGCCCGGCGCACCCCAGCACCCACTGACCTGCGAGAACTGTTTCTCCCGCATCTTGACCTCCTTCTCCACCAGCTGCTGCCTCCTGGCGCTCTCGCTCTGCCGCCTCCGCTCCACCTGCTCCCGCCGCCTCCGCTCCTCCTCCAGGGCCTGCCGCCGGAGCTCCAACTCCCGCTCCTGCCGCCGGAGCCAGCGGTCGGCGCCCAGGGCCGCCCCTCCCTCCCCTTGCCCGGCCGCCCCTCCCCAGACGGCAGCCTGGCACCGGGAGGCGCCACCCTCTTCAAACACCTTGTTTAAAGTGAGACCACGCTGGCTTCCCATCCTGGCTCTGCCACCGGTCTGCGCTCTGAGACCCTGACAAACGCATTTTAAGTCCCTAAGCCTCAGCTGCCTCAGCTGTGCAATGGGGCCAAGAGTGCCTATCTTCAGGGATTACAGTGAAAACTAAGTGAGGTCGTGTGTGTAGATGCCCATCACCGATTCCAGCACACGCAGGAAGCACTGAATAAATAAACTAGGCTCTTCCAATTTTTACCCCAATTCCTAACACATCGACAATCTAAGCAACTTTTTTTTTTTTGGATGCTGAGTATATTCAGTAGTCCTTCCCTAATCTCTAACCAAATTACAAAGACTCGAAATTAAACCTCAAATTTTACGGGGAAAGATAACGTACAGCTATTATCAAAAGATTTTGAAAGTCATTAAAACAAGTCATCAAACACGAAGCGTGTCCGAGACGCCGGCATCCTCAGCGAGACCCCGGCCCCCCCAAACCCCGTTTCTTCCCAGCTCACAACTCGGCAGGGTGTCCCAGCTGCTTGCACATCTCCCGTGCTGACCCCCGGGTGTGAGCATGGCCGCTGCCCCGCTCCCTGGGCCCCGCTCTCACCGGGACACAGAGCGCCCGGAGGGCAGACACGGGCCAGGCCCTTCACAGGCTTCCTCCCCAGGCACCTGCTCTCGGCCTGGCTGTGCCCAGGACAGGGACGCACCACCGTGCTGACCGCCGGCCGCTTCCCTCGGCCCCCGGGCTCCCACATCCCCTGCGCCAACACCTCTGCTCTGGCCTGGACACCTGCGTTCTCTTCCGTCCCTTCCCCACCCCCCCAACCCC